>NW_027332110.1:0-165000 GCF_048418815.1 Hemitrygon akajei | reverse complement strand
TTCCTGTAGTGGGGGAGTCTCGGACCAGAGGACACAGATAGAGTGGATGTGGAGAGGATGTTTCCTGTAGTGGGGGAGTCTGGGACCAGAGGACACAGATAGAGTGGATGTGGAGAGGATGTTTCCTGTAGTGGGGGAGTCTAGGACCAGAGGACACAGATAGAGTGGATGTGGAGAGGATGTTTCCTACAGTGGGGGAGTCTAGGACCAGAGGACACAGATAGAGTGGATGTGGAGACGATGATTCCTATAGTGGGGGAGTCTAGGACCAGAGGACACAGATAGAGTGGATGTGGAGAGGATGTTTCCCATAGTGGGGGAGTCTCGGACCAGAGGACACAGATAGAGTGGATGTGGAGAGTATGTTTCCTGTAGTGGGGGAGTCTAAGACCAGAGGACACAGATAGAGTGGATGTGGAGAGGATGTATCCTATAGTGGGGGAGTCTGGGACCAGAGGACACAGATAGAGTGGATGTGGAGAGGATGTTTCCTATAGTGGGGGAGTCTGGGACCAGAGGACACAGATAGAGTGGATGTGGAGAGGATGTTTCCTATAGTGGGGGAGTCTGGGACCAGAGGACACAGATAGAGTGGATGTGGAGAGGATGTTTCCTGTAGTGGGGGAGTCTAAGACCAGAGGACACAGATAGAGTGGATGTCGAGAGGATGTATCCTATAGTGGGGGAGTCTGGGACCAGAGGACACAGATAGAGTGGATGTGGAGAGGATGTTTCCTATAGTGGGGGAGTCTGGGACCAGAGGACACAGATAGAGTGGATGTGGAGAGGATGTTTCCTATAGTGGGGGAGTCTAGGACCAGAGGACACAGATAGAGTGGATGTGGAGAGGATGTTTCCTATAGTGGGGGAGTCTAGGACCAGAGGACACAGTTAGAGTGGATGTGGAGAGGATGTTTCCTGTAGTGGGGGAGTCTAGGACCAGAGGACACAGAGTGGATGTGGAGAGGATGTTTCCTGTAGTGGGGGAGTCTAGGACCAGAGGACACAGATAGAGTGGATGTGGAGAGGATGTTTCCTGTAGTGGGAGAGTCTCGGACCAGAGGACACAGATAGAGTGGATGTGGAGAGGATGTTTCCTGTAGTGGGGGAGTCTAGGACCAGAGGACACAGATAGAGTGGATGTGGAGAGGATGTTTCCTATAGTGGGGGAGTCTAGGACCAGAGGACACAGATAGAGTGGATGTGGAGAGGATGTTTCCTATAGTGGGGGAGTCTAGGACCAGAGGACACAGATAGAGTGGATGCGGAGAGGATGTTTCCTGTAGTGGGGGAGTCTAGGACCAGAGGACACAGATAGAGTGGATGTGGAGAGGATGTTTCCTATAGTGGGGGAGTCTGGGACCAGAGGACACAGATAGAGTGGATGTGGAGAGGATGTTTCCTATAGTGGGGGAGTCTGGGACCAGAGGACACAGATAGAGTGGATGTGGAGAGGATGTTTCCTGTAGTGGGGGAGTCTAGGACCAGAGGACACAGATAGAGTGGATGTGGAGAGGATGTTTCCTACAGTGGGGGAGTCTAGGACTAGAGGACACAGATAGAGTGGATGTGGAGAGGATGTTTCCTGTAGTGGGGGAGTCTAAGACCAGAGGACACAGATAGAGTGGATGTGGAGAGGATGTATCCTATAGTGGGGGAGTCTGGGACCAGAGTACACAGATAGAGTGGATGTGGAGAGGATGTTTCCTATAGTGAGGGAGTCTAGGACCAGAGGACACAGATAGAGTGGATGTGGAGAGGATGCTTCCTATAGTGGGGGAGTCTAAGACCAGAGGACACAGATAGAGTGGATGTGGAGAGGATGTTTCCTATAGTTGGGGAGTCTAAGACCAGAGGACACAGATAGAGTGGATGTGGAGAGGATGTTTCCTATAGTGGGGGAGTCTCGGACCAGAGGAGACAGATAGAGTGGATGTGGAGAGGATGTTTCCTGTAGTGGGGGAGTCTCGGACCAGAGGACACAGATAGAGTGGATGTGGAGAGGATGTTTCCTGTAGTGGGGGAGTCTGGGACCAGAGGACACAGATAGAGTGGATGTGGAGAGGATGTTTCCTACAGTGGGGGAGTCTAGGACCAGAGGACACAGATAGAGTGGATGTGGGGAGGATGTTTCCTGTAGTGGGGGAGTCTAGGACTAGAGGACACAGATAGAGTGGATGTGGAGAGGATGTTTCCTGTAGTGGGGGAGTCTAAGACCAGAGGACACAGATAGAGTGGATGTGGAGAGGATGTATCCTATAGTGGGGGAGTCTGGGACCAGAGTACACAGATAGAGTGGATGTGGAGAGGATGTTTCCTATAGTGAGGGAGTCTGGGACCAGAGGACACAGATAGAGTGGATGTGGAGAGGATGCTTCCTATAGTTGGGGAGTCTAAGACCAGAGGACACAGATAGAGTGGATGTGGAGAGGATGTTTCCTATAGTGGGGGAGTCTCGGACCAGAGGACACAGATAGAGTGGATGTGGAGAGGATGTTTCCTGTAGTGGGGGAGTCTCGGACCAGAGGACACAGATAGAGTGGATGTGGAGAGGATGTTTCCTGTAGTGGGGGAGTCTGGGACCAGAGGACACAGATAGAGTGGATGTGGAGAGGATGTTTCCTGTAGTGGGGGAGTCTAGGACCAGAGGACACAGATAGAGTGGATGTGGAGAGGATGTTTCCTATTGTGGGGGAGTCTAGGACCAGAGGACACAGATAGAGTGGATGTGGAGACGATGATTCCTATAGTGGGGGAGTCTAGGACCAGAGGACACAGATAGAGTGGATGTGGAGAGGATGTTTCCCATAGTGGGGGAGTCTCGGACCAGAGGACACAGATAGAGTGGATGTGGAGAGTATGTTTCCTGTAGTGGGGGAGTCTAAGACCAGAGGACACAGATAGAGTGGATGTGGAGAGGATGTATCCTATAGTGGGGGAGTCTGGGACCAGAGGACACAGATAGAGTGGATGTGGAGAGGATGTTTCCTATAGTGGGGGAGTCTGGGACCAGAGGACACAGATAGAGTGGATGTGGAGAGGATGTTTCCTGTAGTGGGGGAGTCTAATACCAGAGGACACAGATAGAGTGGATGTGGAGAGGATGTTTCCTATAGTGGGGGAGTCTAGGACCAGAGGACACAGTTAGAGTGGATGTGGAGAGGATGTTTCCTGTAGTGGGGGAGTCTAGGACCAGAGGACACAGAGTGGATGTGGAGAGGATGTTTCCTGTAGTGGGGGAGTCTAGGACCAGAGGACACAGATAGAGTGGATGTGGAGAGGATGTTTCCTGTAGTGGGGGAGTCTAGGACCAGAGGACACAGATAGAGTGGATGTGGAGAGGATGTTTCCTGTAGTGGGGGAGTCTAGGACCAGAGGACACAGATAGAGTGGATGTGGAGAGGATGTTTCCTATAGTGAGGGAGTCTAGGACCAGAGGACACAGATAGAGTGGATGTGGAGAGGATGCTTCCTATAGTGGGGGAGTCTAAGACCAGAGGACACAGATAGAGTGGATGTGGAGAGGATGTTTCCTATAGTTGGGGAGTCTAAGACCAGAGGACACAGATAGAGTGGATGTGGAGAGGATGTTTCCTATAGTGGGGGAGTCTCGGACCAGAGGAGACAGATAGAGTGGATGTGGAGAGGATGTTTCCTGTAGTGGGGGAGTCTCGGACCAGAGGACACAGATAGAGTGGATGTGGAGAGGATGTTTCCTGTAGTGGGGGAGTCTGGGACCAGAGGACACAGATAGAGTGGATGTGGAGAGGATGTTTCCTACAGTGGGGGAGTCTAGGACCAGAGGACACAGATAGAGTGGATGTGGGGAGGATGTTTCCTGTAGTGGGGGAGTCTAGGACTAGAGGACACAGATAGAGTGGATGTGGAGAGGATGTTTCCTGTAGTGGGGGAGTCTAAGACCAGAGGACACAGATAGAGTGGATGTGGAGAGGATGTATCCTATAGTGGGGGAGTCTGGGACCAGAGTACACAGATAGAGTGGATGTGGAGAGGATGTTTCCTATAGTGAGGGAGTCTAGGACCAGAGGACACAGATAGAGTGGATGTGGAGAGGATGCTTCCTATAGTGGGGGAGTCTAAGACCAGAGGACACAGATAGAGTGGATGTGGAGAGGATGTTTCCTATAGTTGGGGAGTCTAAGACCAGAGGACACAGATAGAGTGGATGTGGAGAGGATGTTTCCTATAGTGGGGGAGTCTCGGACCAGAGGACACAGATAGAGTGGATGTGGAGAGGATGTTTCCTGTAGTGGGGGAGTCTCGGACCAGAGGACACAGATAGAGTGGATGTGGAGAGGATGTTTCCTGTAGTGGGGGAGTCTGGGACCAGAGGACACAGATAGAGTGGATGTGGAGAGGATGTTTCCTGTAGTGGGGGAGTCTAGGACCAGAGGACACAGATAGAGTGGATGTGGAGAGGATGTTTCCTACAGTGGGGGAGTCTAGGACCAGAGGACACAGATAGAGTGGATGTGGAGACGATGATTCCTATAGTGGGGGAGTCTAGGACCAGAGGACACAGATAGAGTGGATGTGGAGAGGATGTTTCCCATAGTGGGGGAGTCTCGGACCAGAGGACACAGATAGAGTGGATGTGGAGAGTATGTTTCCTGTAGTGGGGGAGTCTAAGACCAGAGGACACAGATAGAGTGGATGTGGAGAGGATGTATCCTACAGTGGGGGAGTCTGGGACCAGAGGACACAGATAGAGTGGATGTGGAGAGGATGTTTCCTATAGTGGGGGAGTCTGGGACCAGAGGACACAGATAGAGTGGATGTGGAGAGGATGTTTCCTATAGTGGGGGAGTCTGGGACCAGAGGACACAGATAGAGTGGATGTGGAGAGGATGTTTCCTGTAGTGGGGGAGTCTAAGACCAGAGGACACAGATAGAGTGGATGTGGAGAGGATGTTTCCTATAGTGGGGGAGTCTAGGACCAGAGGACACAGTTAGAGTGGATGTGGAGAGGATGTTTCCTGTAGTGGGGGAGACTAGGACCAGAGGACACAGAGTGGATGTGGAGAGGATGTTTCCTGTAGTGGGGGAGTCTAGGACCAGAGGACACAGATAGAGTGGATGTGGAGAGGATGTTTCCTGTAGTGGGGGAGTCTCGGACCAGAGGACACAGATAGAGTGGATGTGGAGAGGATGTTTCCTGTAGTGGGGGAGTCTAGGACCAGAGGACACAGATAGAGTGGATGTGGAGAGGATGTTTCCTATAGTGGGGGAGTCTAGGACCAGAGGACACAGATAGAGTGGATGTGGAGAGGATGTTTCCTATAGTGGGGGAGTCTAGGACCAGAGGACACAGATAGAGTGGATGCGGAGAGGATGTTTCCTGTAGTGGGGGAGTCTAGGACCAGAGGACACAGATAGAGTGGATGTGGAGAGGATGTTTCCTGTAGTGGGGGAGTCTAGGACCAGAGGACACAGATAGAGTGGATGTGGAGAGGATGTTTCCTACAGTGGGGGAGTCTAGGACCAGAGGACACAGATATAGTGGATGTGGAGACGATGATTCCTATAGTGGGGGAGTCTAGGACCAGAGGACACAGATAGAGTGGATGTGAAGAGGATGTTTCCTGTAGTGGGGGAGTCTAGGACCAGAGGACACAGATAGAGTGGATGTGGAGAGGATGTTTCCTGTAGTGGGGGAGTCTAGGACCAGAGGACACAGATAGAGTGGATGTGGAGAGGATGTTTCCTATAGTGGGGGAGTCTAGGACCAGAGGACACAGATAGAGTGGATGTGGAGAGGATGTTTCCTATAGTGGGGGAGTCTAGGACCAGAGGACACAGATAGAGTGGATGCGGAGAGGATGTTTCCTGTAGTGGGGGACTCTAGGACCAGAGGACACAGATAGAGTGGATGTGGAGAGGATGTTTCCTGTAGTGGGGGAGTCTAGGACCAGAGGACACAGATAGAGTGGATGTGGAGAGGATGTTTCCTACAGTGGGGGAGTCTAGGACCAGAGGACACAGATATAGTGGATGTGGAGACGATGATTCCTATAGTGGGGGAGTCTAGGACCAGAGGACACAGATAGAGTGGATGTGAAGAGGATGTTTCCTGTAGTGGGGGAGTCTAGGACCAGAGGACACAGATAGAGTGGATGTGGAGAGGATGTTTCCTTTAGTGGGGGAGTCTGGGACCAGAGGACACAGATAGAGTGGATGTGGAGAGGATGTTTCCTGTAGTGGGGGAGTCTAGGACCAGAGGACACAGATAGAGTGGATGTGAAGAGGATGTTTCCTACAGTGGGGGAGTCTAGGACCAGAGGACACAGATAGAGTGGATGTGGGGAGGATGTTTCCTGTAGTGGGGGAGTCTAGGACTAGAGGACACAGATAGAGTGGATGTGGAGAGGATGTTTCCTGTAGTGGGGGAGTCTAAGACCAGAGGACACAGATAGAGTGGATGTGGAGAGGATGTATCCTATAGTGGGGGAGTCTGGGACCAGAGTACACAGATAGAGTGGATGTGGAGAGGATGTTTCCTATAGTGAGGGAGTCTAGGACCAGAGGACACAGATAGAGTGGATGTGGAGAGGATGCTTCCTATAGTGGGGGAGTCTAAGACCAGAGGACACAGATAGAGTGGATGTGGAGAGGATGTTTCCTATAGTTGGGGAGTCTAAGACCAGAGGACACAGATAGAGTGGATGTGGAGAGGATGTTTCCTATAGTGGGGGAGTCTCGGACCAGAGGACACAGATAGAGTGGATGTGGAGAGGATGTTTCCTGTAGTGGGGGAGTCTCGGACCAGAGGACACAGATACAGTGGATGTGGAGAGGATGTTTCCTGTAGTGGGGGAGTCTGGGACCAGAGGACACAGATAGAGTGGATGTGGAGAGGATGTTTCCTGTAGTGGGGGAGTCTAGGACCAGAGGACACAGATAGAGTGGATGTGGAGAGGATGTTTCCTGTAGTGGGGGAGTCTAGGACCAGAGGACACAGATAGAGTGGATGTGGAGAGGATGTTTCCTGTAGTGGGGGAGTCTAGGACCAGAGGACACAGATAGAGTGGATGTGGAGAGGATGTTTCCTATAGTGAGGGAGTCTAGGACCAGAGGACACAGATAGAGTGGATGTGGAGAGGATGCTTCCTATAGTGGGGGAGTCTAAGACCAGAGGACACAGATAGAGTGGATGTGGAGAGGATGTTTCCTATAGTTGGGGAGTCTAAGACCAGAGGACACAGATAGAGTGGATGTGGAGAGGATGTTTCCTATAGTGGGGGAGTCTCGGACCAGAGGAGACAGATAGAGTGGATGTGGAGAGGATGTTTCCTGTAGTGGGGGAGTCTCGGACCAGAGGACACAGATAGAGTGGATGTGGAGAGGATGTTTCCTGTAGTGGGGGAGTCTGGGACCAGAGGACACAGATAGAGTGGATGTGGAGAGGATGTTTCCTACAGTGGGGGAGTCTAGGACCAGAGGACACAGATAGAGTGGATGTGGGGAGGATGTTTCCTGTAGTGGGGGAGTCTAGGACCAGAGGACACAGATAGAGTGGATGTGGAGAGGATGTTTCCTGTAGTGGGGGAGTCTAAGACCAGAGGACACAGATAGAGTGGATGTGGAGAGGATGTATCCTATAGTGGGGGAGTCTGGGACCAGAGTACACAGATAGAGTGGATGTGGAGAGGATGTTTCCTATAGTGAGGGAGTCTAGGACCAGAGGACACAGATAGAGTGGATGTGGAGAGGATGCTTCCTATAGTGGGGGAGTCTAAGACCAGAGGACACAGATAGAGTGGATGTGGAGAGGATGTTTCCTATAGTTGGGGAGTCTAAGACCAGAGGACACAGATAGAGTGGATGTGGAGAGGATGTTTCCTATAGTGGGGGAGTCTCGGACCAGAGGACACAGATAGAGTGGATGTGGAGAGGATGTTTCCTGTAGTGGGGGAGTCTCGGACCAGAGGACACAGATAGAGTGGATGTGGAGAGGATGTTTCCTGTAGTGGGGGAGTCTGGGACCAGAGGACACAGATAGAGTGGATGTGGAGAGGATGTTTCCTGTAGTGGGGGAGTCTAGGACCAGAGGACACAGATAGAGTGGATGTGGAGAGGATGTTTCCTACAGTGGGGGAGTCTAGGACCAGAGGACACAGATAGAGTGGATGTGGAGACGATGATTCCTATAGTGGGGGAGTCTAGGACCAGAGGACACAGATAGAGTGGATGTGGAGAGGATGTTTCCCATAGTGGGGGAGTCTCGGACCAGAGGACACAGATAGAGTGGATGTGGAGAGTATGTTTCCTGTAGTGGGGGAGTCTAAGACCAGAGGACACAGATAGAGTGGATGTGGAGAGGATGTATCCTATAGTGGGGGAGTCTGGGACCAGAGGACACAGATAGAGTGGATGTGGAGAGGATGTTTCCTATAGTGGGGGAGTCTGGGACCAGAGGACACAGATAGAGTGGATGTGGAGAGGATGTTTCCTATAGTGGGGGAGTCTGGGACCAGAGGACACAGATAGAGTGGATGTGGAGAGGATGTTTCCTGTAGTGGGGGAGTCTAAGACCAGAGGACACAGATAGAGTGGATGTGGAGAGGATGTTTCCTATAGTGGGGGAGTCTAGGACCAGAGGACACAGTTAGAGTGGATGTGGAGAGGATGTTTCCTGTAGTGGGGGAGTCTAGGACCAGAGGACACAGAGTGGATGTGGAGAGGATGTTTCCTGTAGTGGGGGAGTCTAGGACCAGAGGACACAGATAGAGTGGATGTGGAGAGGATGTTTCCTGTAGTGGGGGAGTCTCGGACCAGAGGACACAGATAGAGTGGATGTGGAGAGGATGTTTCCTGTAGTGGGGGAGTCTAGGACCAGAGGACACAGATAGAGTGGATGTGGAGAGGATGTTTCCTATAGTGGGGGAGTCTAGGACCAGAGGACACAGATAGAGTGGATGTGGAGAGGATGTTTCCTATAGTGGGGGAGTCTAGGACCAGAGGACACAGATAGAGTGGATGCGGAGAGGATGTTTCCTGTAGTGGGGGAGTCTAGGACCAGAGGACACAGATAGAGTGGATGTGGAGAGGATGTTTCCTGTAGTGGGGGAGTCTAGGACCAGAGGACACAGATAGAGTGGATGTGGAGAGGATGTTTCCTACAGTGGGGGAGTCTAGGACCAGAGGACACAGATATAGTGGATGTGGAGACGATGATTCCTATAGTGGGGGAGTCTAGGACCAGAGGACACAGATAGAGTGGATGTGAAGAGGATGTTTCCTGTAGTGGGGGAGTCTAGGACCAGAGGACACAGATAGAGTGGATGTGGAGAGGATGTTTCCTGTAGTGGGGGAGTCTAGGACCAGAGGACACAGATAGAGTGGATGTGGAGAGGATGTTTCCTATAGTGGGGGAGTCTAGGACCAGAGGACACAGATAGAGTGGATGTGGAGAGGATGTTTCCTATAGTGGGGGAGTCTAGGACCAGAGGACACAGATAGAGTGGATGCGGAGAGGATGTTTCCTGTAGTGGGGGACTCTAGGACCAGAGGACACAGATAGAGTGGATGTGGAGAGGATGTTTCCTGTAGTGGGGGAGTCTAGGACCAGAGGACACAGATAGAGTGGATGTGGAGAGGATGTTTCCCACAGTGGGGGAGTCTAGGACCAGAGGACACAGATATAGTGGATGTGGAGACGATGATTCCTATAGTGGGGGAGTCTAGGACCAGAGGACACAGATAGAGTGGATGTGGAGAGGATGCTTCCTATAGTGGGGGAGTCTAAGACCAGAGGACACAGATAGAGTGGATGTGGAGAGGATGTTTCCTATAGTTGGGGAGTCTAAGACCAGAGGACACAGATAGAGTGGATGTGGAGAGGATGTTTCCTATAGTGGGGGAGTCTCGGACCAGAGGACACAGATAGAGTGGATGTGGAGAGGATGTTTCCTGTAGTGGGGGAGTCTCGGACCAGAGGACACAGATACAGTGGATGTGGAGAGGATGTTTCCTGTAGTGGGGGAGTCTGGGACCAGAGGACACAGATAGAGTGGATGTGGAGAGGATGTTTCCTGTAGTGGGGGAGTCTAGGACCAGAGGACACAGATAGAGTGGATGTGGAGAGGATGTTTCCTGTAGTGGGGGAGTCTAGGACCAGAGGACACAGATAGAGTGGATGTGGAGACGATGATTCCTATAGTGGGGGAGTCTAGGACCAGAGGACACAGATAGAGTGGATGTGGAGAGGATGTTTCCTATAGTGGGGGAGTCTAGGACCAGAGGACACAGTTAGAGTGGATGTGGAGAGGATGTTTCCTGTAGTGGGGGAGTCTAGGACCAGAGGACACAGAGTGGATGTGGAGAGGATGTTTCCTGTAGTGGGGGAGTCTAGGACCAGAGGACACAGATAGAGTGGATGTGGAGAGTATGTTTCCTGTAGTGGGGGAGTCTCGGACCAGAGGACACAGATAGAGTGGATGTGGAGAGGATGTTTCCTGTAGTGGGGGAGTCTAGGACCAGAGGACACAGATAGAGTGGATGTGGAGAGGATGTTTCCTATAGTGGGGGAGTCTAGGACCAGAGGACACAGATAGAGTGGATGTGGAGAGGATGTTTCCTATAGTGGGGGAGTCTAGGACCAGAGGACACAGATAGAGTGGATGCGGAGAGGATGTTTCCTGTAGTGGGGGAGTCTAGGACCAGAGGACACAGATAGAGTGGATGTGGAGAGGATGTTTCCTATAGTGGGGGAGTCTGGGACCAGAGGACACAGATAGAGTGGATGTGGAGAGGATGTTTCCTATAGTGGGGGAGTCTGGGACCAGAGGACACAGATAGAGTGGATGTGGAGAGGATGTTTCCTACAGTGGGGGAGTCTAGGACCAGAGGACACAGATAGAGTGGATGTGGGGAGGATGTTTCCTGTAGTGGGGGAGTCTAGGACTAGAGGACACAGATAGAGTGGATGTGGAGAGGATGTTTCCTGTAGTGGGGGAGTCTAAGACCAGAGGACACAGATAGAGTGGATGTGGAGAGGATGTATCCTATAGTGGGGGAGTCTGGGACCAGAGTACACAGATAGAGTGGATGTGGAGAGGATGTTTCCTATAGTGAGGGAGTCTAGGACCAGAGGACACAGATAGAGTGGATGTGGAGTGGATGCTTCCTATAGTGGGGGAGTCTAAGACCAGAGGACACAGATAGAGTGGATGTGGAGAGGATGTTTCCTATAGTTGGGGAGTCTAAGACCAGAGGACACAGATAGAGTGGATGTGGAGAGGATGTTTCCTATAGTGGGGGAGTCTCGGACCAGAGGACACAGATAGAGTGGATGTGGAGAGGATGTTTCCTGTAGTGGGGGAGTCTGGGACCAGAGGACACAGATAGAGTGGATGTGGAGAGGATGTTTCCTACAGTGGGGGAGTCTAGGACCAGAGGACACAGATAGAGTGGATGTGGGGAGGATGTTTCCTGTAGTGGGGGAGTCTAGGACTAGAGGACACAGATAGAGTGGATGTGGAGAGGATGTTTCCTGTAGTGGGGGAGTCTAAGACCAGAGGACACAGATAGAGTGGATGTGGAGAGGATGTATCCTATAGTGGGGGAGTCTGGGACCAGAGTACACAGATAGAGTGGATGTGGAGAGGATGTTTCCTATAGTGAGGGAGTCTAGGACCAGAGGACACAGATAGAGTGGATGTGGAGAGGATGCTTCCTATAGTGGGGGAGTCTAAGACCAGAGGACACAGATAGAGTGGATGTGGAGAGGATGTTTCCTATAGTTGGGGAGTCTAAGACCAGAGGACACAGATAGAGTGGATGTGGAGAGGATGTTTCCTATAGTGGGGGAGTCTCGGACCAGAGGACACAGATAGAGTGGATGTGGAGAGGATGTTTCCTGTAGTGGGGGAGTCTGGGACCAGAGGACACAGATAGAGTGGATGTGGAGAGGATGTTTCCTGTAGTGGGGGAGTCTAGGACCAGAGGACACAGATAGAGTGGATGTGGAGAGGATGTTTCCTACAGTGGGGGAGTCTAGGACCAGAGGACACAGATAGAGTGGATGTGGAGACGATGATTCCTATAGTGGGGGAGTCTAGGACCAGAGGACACAGATAGAGTGGATGTGGAGAGGATGTTTCCCATAGTGGGGGAGTCTCGGACCAGAGGACACAGATAGAGTGGATGTGGAGAGTATGTTTCCTGTAGTGGGGGAGTCTAAGACCAGAGGACACAGATAGAGTGGATGTGGAGAGGATGTATCCTATAGTGGGGGAGTCTGGGACCAGAGGACACAGATAGAGTGGATGTGGAGAGGATGTTTCCTATAGTGGGGGAGTCTGGGACCAGAGGACACAGATAGAGTGGATGTGGAGAGGATGTTTCCTATAGTGGGGGAGTCTGGGACCAGAGGACACAGATAGAGTGGATGTGGAGAGGATGTTTCCTGTAGTGGGGGAGTCTAAGACCAGAGGACACAGATAGAGTGGATGTGGAGAGGATGTATCCTATAGTGGGGGAGTCTGGGACCAGAGGACACAGATAGAGTGGATGTGGAGAGGATGTTTCCTATAGTGGGGGAGTCTGGGACCAGAGGACACAGATAGAGTGGATGTGGAGAGGATGTTTCCTATAGTGGGGGAGTCTAGGACCAGAGGACACAGATAGAGTGGATGTGGAGAGGATGTTTCCTGTAGTGGGGGAGTCTAGGACCAGAGGACACAGTTAGAGTGGATGTGGAGAGGATGTTTCCTGTAGTGGGGGAGTCTAGGACCAGAGGACACAGAGTGGATGTGGAGAGGATGTTTCCTGTAGTGGGGGAGTCTAGGACCAGAGGACACAGATAGAGTGGATGTGAAGAGGATGTTTCCTGCAGTGGGGGAGTCTCGGACCAGAGGACACAGATAGAGTGGATGTGGAGAGGATGTTTCCTGTAGTGGGGGAGTCTAGGACCAGAGGACACAGATAGAGTGGATGTGGAGAGGATGTTTCCTATAGTGGGGGAGTCTAGGACCAGAGGACACAGATAGAGTGGATGTGGAGAGGATGTTTCCTATAGTGGGGGAGTCTAGGACCAGAGGACACAGATAGAGTGGATGCGGAGAGGATGTTTCCTGTAGTGGGGGAGTCTAGGACCAGAGGACACAGATAGAGTGGATGTGGAGAGGATGTTTCCTGTAGTGGGGGAGTCTAGGACCAGAGGACACAGATAGAGTGGATGTGGAGAGGATGTTTCCTACAGTGGGGGAGTCTAGGACCAGAGGACACAGATATAGTGGATGTGGAGACGATGATTCCTATAGTGGGGGAGTCTAGGACCAGAGGACACAGATAGAGTGGATGTGAAGAGGATGTTTCCTGTAGTGGGGGAGTCTAGGACCAGAGGACACAGATAGAGTGGATGTGGAGAGGATGTTTCCTGTAGTGGGGGAGTCTAGGACCAGAGGACACAGATAGAGTGGATGTGGAGAGGATGTTTCCTATAGTGGGGGAGTCTAGGACCAGAGGACACAGATAGAGTGGATGTGGAGAGGATGTTTCCTATAGTGGGGGAGTCTAGGACCAGAGGACACAGATAGAGTGGATGCGGAGAGGATGTTTCCTGTAGTGGGGGAGTCTAGGACCAGAGGACACAGATAGAGTCGATGTGGAGAGGATGTTTCCTGTAGTGGGGGAGTCTAGGACCAGAGGACACAGATAGAGTGGATGTGGAGAGGATGTTTCCTACAGTGGGGGAGTCTAGGACCAGAGGACACAGATATAGTGGATGTGGAGACGATGATTCCTATAGTGGGGGAGTCTAGGACCAGAGGACACAGATAGAGTGGATGTGAAGAGGATGTTTCCTGTAGTGGGGGAGTCTAGGACCAGAGGACACAGATAGAGTGGATGTGGAGAGGATGTTTCCTATAGTGGGGGAGTCTGGGACCAGAGGACACAGATAGAGTGGATGTGGAGAGGATGTTTCCTGTAGTGGGGGAGTCTAGGACCAGAGGACACAGATAGAGTGGATGTGAAGAGGATGTTTCCTACAGTGGGGGAGTCTAGGACCAGAGGACACAGATAGAGTGGATGTGGGGAGGATGTTTCCTGTAGTGGGGGAGTCTAGGACTAGAGGACACAGATAGAGTGGATGTGGAGAGGATGTTTCCTGTAGTGGGGGAGTCTAGGACCAGAGGACACAGATAGAGTGGATGTGGAGAGGATGTTTCCTATAGTGAGGGAGTCTAGGACCAGAGGACACAGATAGAGTGGATGTGGAGAGGATGCTTCCTATAGTGGGGGAGTCTAAGACCAGAGGACACAGATAGAGTGGATGTGGAGAGGATGTTTCCTATAGTTGGGGAGTCTAAGACCAGAGGACACAGATAGAGTGGATGTGGAGAGGATGTTTCCTATAGTGGGGGAGTCTCGGACCAGAGGAGACAGATAGAGTGGATGTGGAGAGGATGTTTCCTGTAGTGGGGGAGTCTCGGACCAGAGGACACAGATAGAGTGGATGTGGAGAGGATGTTTCCTGTAGTGGGGGATTCTGGGACCAGAGGACACAGATAGAGTGGATGTGGAGAGGATGTTTCCTACAGTGGGGGAGTCTAGGACCAGAGGACACAGATAGAGTGGATGTGGGCAGGATGTTTCCTGTAGTGGGGGAGTCTAGGACTAGAGGACACAGATAGAGTGGATGTGGAGAGGATGTTTCCTGTAGTGGGGGAGTCTAAGACCAGAGGACACAGATAGAGTGGATGTGGAGAGGATGTATCCTATAGTGGGGGAGTCTGGGACCAGAGTACACAGATAGAGTGGATGTGGAGAGGATGTTTCCTATAGTGAGGGAGTCTAGGACCAGAGGACACAGATAGAGTGGATGTGGAGAGGATGCTTCCTATAGTGGGGGAGTCTAAGACCAGAGGACACAGATAGAGTGGATGTGGAGAGGATGTTTCCTATAGTTGGGGAGTCTAAGACCAGAGGACACAGATAGAGTGGATGTGGAGAGGATGTTTCCTATAGTGGGGGAGTCTCGGACCAGAGGACACAGATAGAGTGGATGTGGAGAGGATGTTTCCTGTAGTGGGGGAGTCTCGGACCAGAGGACACAGATAGAGTGGATGTGGAGAGGATGTTTCCTGTAGTGGGGGAGTCTGGGACCAGAGGACACAGATAGAGTGGATGTGGAGAGGATGTTTCCTGTAGTGGGGGAGTCTAGGACCAGAGGACACAGCTAGAGTGGATGTGGAGAGGATGTTTCCTACAGTGGGGGAGTCTAGGACCAGAGGACACAGATAGAGTGGATGTGGAGACGATGATTCCTATAGTGGGGGAGTCTAGGACCAGAGGACACAGATAGAGTGGATGTGGAGAGGATGTTTCCCATAGTGGGGGAGTCTCGGACCAGAGGACACAGATAGAGTGGATGTGGAGAGTATGTTTCCTGTAGTGGGGGAGTCTAAGACCAGAGGACACAGATAGAGTGGATGTGGAGAGGATGTATCCTATAGTGGGGGAGTCTGGGACCAGAGGACACAGATAGAGTGGATGTGGAGAGGATGTTTCCTATAGTGGGGGAGTCTGGGACCAGAGGACACAGATAGAGTGGATGTGGAGAGGATGTTTCCTATAGTGGGGGAGTCTGGGACCAGAGGACACAGATAGAGTGGATGTGGAGAGGATGTTTCCTGTAGTGGGGGAGTCTAAGACCAGAGGACACAGATAGAGTGGATGTGGAGAGGATGTTTCCTATAGTGGGGGAGTCTAGGACCAGAGGACACAGTTAGAGTGGATGTGGAGAGGATGTTTCCTGTAGTGGGGGAGTCTAGGACCAGAGGACACAGATAGAGTGGATGTGGAGAGGATGTTTCCTGTAGTGGGGGAGTCTCGGACCAGAGGACACAGATAGAGTGGATGTGGAGAGGATGTTTCCTGTAGTGGGGGAGTCTAGGACCAGAGGACACAGATAGAGTGGATGTGGAGAGGATGTTTCCTATAGTGGAGGAGTCTAGGACCAGAGGACACAGATAGAGTGGATGTGGAGAGGATGTTTCCTATAGTGGGGGAGTCTAGGACCAGAGGACACAGATAGAGTGGATGCGGAGAGGATGTTTCCTGTAGTGGGGGAGTCTAGGACCAGAGGACACAGATAGAGTGGATGTGGAGAGGATGTTTCCTATAGTGGAGGAGTCTAGGACCAGAGGACACAGATAGAGTGGATGTGGAGAGGATGTTTCCTATAGTGGGGGAGTCTAGGACCAGAGGACACAGATAGAGTGGATGCGGAGAGGATGTTTCCTGTAGTGGGGGAGTCTAGGACCAGAGGACACAGATAGAGTGGATGTGGAGAGGATGTTTCCTGTAGTGGGGGAGTCTAGGACCAGAGGACACAGATAGAGTGGATGTGGAGAGGATGTTTCCTACAGTGGGGGAGTCTAGGACCAGAGGACACAGATATAGTGGATGTGGAGACGATGATTCCTATAGTGGGGGAGTCTAGGACCAGAGGACACAGATAGAGTGGATGTGAAGAGGATGTTTCCTGTAGTGGGGGAGTCTAGGACCAGAGGACACAGATAGAGTGGATGTGGAGAGGATGTTTCCTGTAGTGGGGGAGTCTAGGACCAGAGGACACAGATAGAGTGGATGTGGAGAGGATGTTTCCTATAGTGGGGGAGTCTAGGACCAGAGGACACAGATAGAGTGGATGTGGAGAGGATGTTTCCTATAGTGGGGGAGTCTAGGACCAGAGGACACAGATAGAGTGGATGCGGAGAGGATGTTTCCTGTAGTGGGGGACTCTAGGACCAGAGGACACAGATAGAGTGGATGTGGAGAGGATGTTTCCTGTAGTGGGGGAGTCTAGGACCAGAGGACACAGATAGAGTGGATGTGGAGAGGATGTTTCCTACAGTGGGGGAGTCTAGGACCAGAGGACACAGATATAGTGGATGTGGAGACGATGATTCCTATAGTGGGGGAGTCTAGGACCAGAGGACACAGATAGAGTGGATGTGAAGAGGATGTTTCCTGTAGTGGGGGAGTCTAGGACCAGAGGACACAGATAGAGTGGATGTGGAGAGGATGTTTCCTTTAGTGGGGGAGTCTGGGACCAGAGGACACAGATAGAGTGGATGTGGAGAGGATGTTTCCTGTAGTGGGGGAGTCTAGGACCAGAGGACACAGATAGAGTGGATGTGAAGAGGATGTTTCCTACAGTGGGGGAGTCTAGGACCAGAGGACACAGATAGAGTGGATGTGGGGAGGATGTTTCCTGTAGTGGGGGAGTCTAGGACTAGAGGACACAGATAGAGTGGATGTGGAGAGGATGTTTCCTGTAGTGGGGGAGTCTAAGACCAGAGGACACAGATAGAGTGGATGTGGAGAGGATGTATCCTATAGTGGGGGAGTCTGGGACCAGAGTACACAGATAGAGTGGATGTGGAGAGGATGTTTCCTATAGTGAGGGAGTCTAGGACCAGAGGACACAGATAGAGTGGATGTGGAGAGGATGCTTCCTATAGTGGGGGAGTCTAAGACCAGAGGACACAGATAGAGTGGATGTGGAGAGGATGTTTCCTATAGTTGGGGAGTCTAAGACCAGAGGACACAGATAGAGTGGATGTGGAGAGGATGTTTCCTATAGTGGGGGAGTCTCGGACCAGAGGACACAGATAGAGTGGATGTGGAGAGGATGTTTCCTGTAGTGGGGGAGTCTCGGACCAGAGGACACAGATACAGTGGATGTGGAGAGGATGTTTCCTGTAGTGGGGGAGTCTGGGACCAGAGGACACAGATAGAGTGGATGTGGAGAGGATGTTTCCTGTAGTGGGGGAGTCTAGGACCAGAGGACACAGATAGAGTGGATGTGGAGAGGATGTTTCCTGTAGTGGGGGAGTCTAGGACCAGAGGACACAGATAGAGTGGATGTGGAGAGGATGTTTCCTGTAGTGGGGGAGTCTAGGACCAGAGGACACAGATAGAGTGGATGTGGAGAGGATGTTTCCTATAGTGAGGGAGTCTAGGACCAGAGGACACAGATAGAGTGGATGTGGAGAGGATGCTTCCTATAGTGGGGGAGTCTAAGACCAGAGGACACAGATAGAGTGGATGTGGAGAGGATGTTTCCTATAGTTGGGGAGTCTAAGACCAGAGGACACAGATAGAGTGGATGTGGAGAGGATGTTTCCTATAGTGGGGGAGTCTCGGACCAGAGGAGACAGATAGAGTGGATGTGGAGAGGATGTTTCCTGTAGTGGGGGAGTCTCGGACCAGAGGACACAGATAGAGTGGATGTGGAGAGGATGTTTCCTGTAGTGGGGGAGTCTGGGACCAGAGGACACAGATAGAGTGGATGTGGAGAGGATGTTTCCTACAGTGGGGGAGTCTAGGACCAGAGGACACAGATAGAGTGGATGTGGGGAGGATGTTTCCTGTAGTGGGGGAGTCTAGGACTAGAGGACACAGATAGAGTGGATGTGGAGAGGATGTTTCCTGTAGTGGGGGAGTCTAAGACCAGAGGACACAGATAGAGTGGATGTGGAGAGGATGTATCCTATAGTGGGGGAGTCTGGGACCAGAGTACACAGATAGAGTGGATGTGGAGAGGATGTTTCCTATAGTGAGGGAGTCTAGGACCAGAGGACACAGATAGAGTGGATGTGGAGAGGATGCTTCCTATAGTGGGGGAGTCTAAGACCAGAGGACACAGATAGAGTGGATGTGGAGAGGATGTTTCCTATAGTTGGGGAGTCTAAGACCAGAGGACACAGATAGAGTGGATGTGGAGAGGATGTTTCCTATAGTGGGGGAGTCTCGGACCAGAGGACACAGATAGAGTGGATGTGGAGAGGATGTTTCCTGTAGTGGGGGAGTCTCGGACCAGAGGACACAGATAGAGTGGATGTGGAGAGGATGTTTCCTGTAGTGGGGGAGTCTGGGACCAGAGGACACAGATAGAGTGGATGTGGAGAGGATGTTTCCTGTAGTGGGGGAGTCTAGGACCAGAGGACACAGATAGAGTGGATGTGGAGAGGATGTTTCCTACAGTGGGGGAGTCTAGGACCAGAGGACACAGATAGAGTGGATGTGGAGACGATGATTCCTATAGTGGGGGAGTCTAGGACCAGAGGACACAGATAGAGTGGATGTGGAGAGGATGTTTCCCATAGTGGGGGAGTCTCGGACCAGAGGACACAGATAGAGTGGATGTGGAGAATATGTTTCCTGTAGTGGGGGAGTCTAAGACCAGAGGACACAGATAGAGTGGATGTGGAGAGGATGTATCCTATAGTGGGGGAGTCTGGGACCAGAGGACACAGATAGAGTGGATGTGGAGAGGATGTTTCCTATAGTGGGGGAGTCTGGGACCAGAGGACACAGATAGAGTGGATGTGGAGAGGATGTTTCCTATAGTGGGGGAGTCTGGGACCAGAGGACACAGATAGAGTGGATGTGGAGAGGATGTTTCCTGTAGTGGGGGAGTCTAAGACCAGAGGACACAGATAGAGTGGATGTGGAGAGGATGTTTCCTATAGTGGGGGAGTCTAGGACCAGAGGACACAGTTAGAGTGGATGTGGAGAGGATGTTTCCTGTAGTGGGTGAGTCTAGGACCAGAGGACACAGAGTGGATGTGGAGAGGATGTTTCCTGTAGTGGGGGAGTCTAGGACCAGAGGACACAGATAGAGTGGATGTGGAGAGGATGTTTCCTGTAGTGGGGGAGTCTCGGACCAGAGGACACAGATAGAGTGGATGTGGAGAGGATGTTTCCTGTAGTGGGGGAGTCTAGGACCAGAGGACACAGATAGAGTGGATGTGGAGAGGATGTTTCCTATAGTGGGGGAGTCTAGGACCAGAGGACACAGATAGAGTGGATTTGGAGAGGATGTTTCCTATAGTGGGGGAGTCTAGGACCAGAGGACACAGATAGAGTGGATGCGGAGAGGATGTTTCCTGTAGTGGGGGAGTCTAGGACCAGAGGACACAGATAGAGTGGATGTGGAGAGGATGTTTCCTGTAGTGGGGGAGTCTAGGACCAGAGGACACAGATAGAGTGGATGTGGAGAGGATGTTTCCTACAGTGGGGGAGTCTAGGACCAGAGGACACAGATATAGTGGATGTGGAGACGATGATTCCTATAGTGGGGGAGTCTAGGACCAGAGGACACAGATAGAGTGGATGTGAAGAGGATGTTTCCTGTAGTGGGGGAGTCTAGGACCAGAGGACACAGATAGAGTGGATGTGGAGAGGATGTTTCCTGTAGTGGGGGAGTCTAGGACCAGAGGACACAGATAGAGTGGATGTGGAGAGGATGTTTCCTATAGTGGGGGAGTCTAGGACCAGAGGACACAGATAGAGTGGATGTGGAGAGGATGTTTCCTATAGTGGGGGAGTCTAGGACCAGAGGACACAGATAGAGTGGATGCGGAGAGGATGTTTCCTGTAGTGGGGGACTCTAGGACCAGAGGACACAGATAGAGTGGATGTGGAGAGGATGTTTCCTATAGTGGGGGAGTCTGGGACCAGAGTACACAGATAGAGTGGATGTGGAGAGGATGTTTCCTATAGTGAGGGAGTCTAGGACCAGAGGACACAGATAGAGTGGATGTGGAGAGGATGCTTCCTATAGTGGGGGAGTCTAAGACCAGAGGACACAGATAGAGTGGATGTGGAGAGGATGTTTCCTATAGTTGGGGAGTCTAAGACCAGAGGACACAGATAGAGTGGATGTGGAGAGGATGTTTCCTATAGTGGGGGAGTCTCGGACCAGAGGACACAGATAGAGTGGATGTGGAGAGGATGTTTCCTGTAGTGGGGGAGTCTGGGACCAGAGGACACAGATAGAGTGGATGTGGAGAGGATGTTTCCTGTAGTGGGGGAGTCTAGGACCAGAGGACACAGATAGAGTGGATGTGGAGAGGATGTTTCCTACAGTGGGGGAGTCTAGGACCAGAGGACACAGATAGAGTGGATGTGGAGACGATGATTCCTATAGTGGGGGAGTCTAGGACCAGAGGACACAGATAGAGTGGATGTGGAGAGGATGTTTCCCATAGTGGGGGAGTCTCGGACCAGAGGACACAGATAGAGTGGATGTGGAGAGTATGTTTCCTGTAGTGGGGGAGTCTAAGACCAGAGGACACAGATAGAGTGGATGTGGAGAGGATGTATCCTATAGTGGGGGAGTCTGGGACCAGAGGACACAGATAGAGTGGATGTGGAGAGGATGTTTCCTATAGTGGGGGAGTCTGGGACCAGAGGACACAGATAGAGTGGATGTGGAGAGGATGTTTCCTATAGTGGGGGAGTCTGGGACCAGAGGACACAGATAGAGTGGATGTGGAGAGGATGTTTCCTGTAGTGGGGGAGTCTAAGACCAGAGGACACAGATAGAGTGGATGTGGAGAGGATGTATCCTATAGTGGGGGAGTCTGGGACCAGAGGACACAGATAGAGTGGATGTGGAGAGGATGTTTCCTATAGTGGGGGAGTCTGGGACCAGAGGACACAGATAGAGTGGATGTGGAGAGGATGTTTCCTATAGTGGGGGAGTCTAGGACCAGAGGACACAGATAGAGTGGATGTGGAGAGGATGTTTCCTGTAGTGGGGGAGTCTAGGACCAGAGGACACAGTTAGAGTGGATGTGGAGAGGATGTTTCCTGTAGTGGGGGAGTCTAGGACCAGAGGACACAGAGTGGATGTGGAGAGGATGTTTCCTGTAGTGGGGGAGTCTAGGACCAGAGGACACAGATAGAGTGGATGTGAAGAGGATGTTTCCTGCAGTGGGGGAGTCTCGGACCAGAGGACACAGATAGAGTGGATGTGGAGAGGATGTTTCCTGTAGTGGGGGAGTCTAGGACCAGAGGACACAGATAGAGTGGATGTGGAGAGGATGTTTCCTATAGTGGGGGAGTCTAGGACCAGAGGACACAGATAGAGTGGATGTGGAGAGGATGTTTCCTATAGTGGGGGAGTCTAGGACCAGAGGACACAGATAGAGTGGATGCGGAGAGGATGTTTCCTGTAGTGGGGGAGTCTAGGACCAGAGGACACAGATAGAGTGGATGTGGAGAGGATGTTTCCTGTAGTGGGGGAGTCTAGGACCAGAGGACACAGATAGAGTGGATGTGGAGAGGATGTTTCCTACAGTGGGGGAGTCTAGGACCAGAGGACACAGATATAGTGGATGTGGAGACGATGATTCCTATAGTGGGGGAGTCTAGGACCAGAGGACACAGATAGAGTGGATGTGAAGAGGATGTTTCCTGTAGTGGGGGAGTCTAGGACCAGAGGACACAGATAGAGTGGATGTGGAGAGGATGTTTCCTGTAGTGGGGGAGTCTAGGACCAGAGGACACAGATAGAGTGGATGTGGAGAGGATGTTTCCTATAGTGGGGGAGTCTAGGACCAGAGGACACAGATAGAGTGGATGTGGAGAGGATGTTTCCTATAGTGGGGGAGTCTAGGACCAGAGGACACAGATAGAGTGGATGCGGAGAGGATGTTTCCTGTAGTGGGGGAGTCTAGGACCAGAGGACACAGATAGAGTCGATGTGGAGAGGATGTTTCCTGTAGTGGGGGAGTCTAGGACCAGAGGACACAGATAGAGTGGATGTGGAGAGGATGTTTCCTACAGTGGGGGAGTCTAGGACCAGAGGACACAGATATAGTGGATGTGGAGACGATGATTCCTATAGTGGGGGAGTCTAGGACCAGAGGACACAGATAGAGTGGATGTGAAGAGGATGTTTCCTGTAGTGGGGGAGTCTAGGACCAGAGGACACAGATAGAGTGGATGTGGAGAGGATGTTTCCTATAGTGGGGGAGTCTGGGACCAGAGGACACAGATAGAGTGGATGTGGAGAGGATGTTTCCTGTAGTGGGGGAGTCTAGGACCAGAGGACACAGATAGAGTGGATGTGAAGAGGATGTTTCCTACAGTGGGCGAGTCTAGGACCAGAGGACACAGATAGAGTGGATGTGGGGAGGATGTTTCCTGTAGTGGGGGAGTCTAGGACTAGAGGACACAGATAGAGTGGATGTGGAGAGGATGTTTCCTGTAGTGGGGGAGTCTAGGACCAGAGGACACAGATAGAGTGGATGTGGAGAGGATGTTTCCTATAGTGAGGGAGTCTAGGACCAGAGGACACAGATAGAGTGGATGTGGAGAGGATGCTTCCTATAGTGGGGGAGTCTCGGACCAGAGGAGACAGATAGAGTGGATGTGGAGAGGATGTTTCCTGTAGTGGGGGAGTCTCGGACCAGAGGACACAGATAGAGTGGATGTGGAGAGGATGTTTCCTGTAGTGGGGGAGTCTGGGACCAGAGGACACAGATAGAGTGGATGTGGAGAGGATGTTTCCTACAGTGGGGGAGTCTAGGACCAGAGGACACAGATAGAGTGGATGTGGGCAGGATGTTTCCTGTAGTGGGGGAGTCTAGGACTAGAGGACACAGATAGAGTGGATGTGGAGAGGATGTTTCCTGTAGTGGGGGAGTCTAAGACCAGAGGACACAGATAGAGTGGATGTGGAGAGGATGTATCCTATAGTGGGGGAGTCTGGGACCAGAGTACACAGATAGAGTGGATGTGGAGAGGATGTTTCCTATAGTGAGGGAGTCTAGGACCAGAGGACACAGATAGAGTGGATGTGGAGAGGATGCTTCCTATAGTGGGGGAGTCTAAGACCAGAGGACACAGATAGAGTGGATGTGGAGAGGATGTTTCCTATAGTTGGGGAGTCTAAGACCAGAGGACACAGATAGAGTGGATGTGGAGAGGATGTTTCCTATAGTGGGGGAGTCTCGGACCAGAGGACACAGATAGAGTGGATGTGGAGAGGATGTTTCCTGTAGTGGGGGAGTCTCGGACCAGAGGACACAGATAGAGTGGATGTGGAGAGGATGTTTCCTGTAGTGGGGGAGTCTGGGACCAGAGGACACAGATAGAGTGGATGTGGAGAGGATGTTTCCTGTAGTGGGGGAGTCTAGGACCAGAGGACACAGATAGAGTGGATGTGGAGAGGATGTTTCCTACAGTGGGGGAGTCTAGGACCAGAGGACACAGATAGAGTGGATGTGGAGACGATGATTCCTATAGTGGGGGAGTCTAGGACCAGAGGACACAGATAGAGTGGATGTGGAGAGGATGTTTCCCATAGTGGGGGAGTCTCGGACCAGAGGACACAGATAGAGTGGATGTGGAGAGTATGTTTCCTGTAGTGGGGGAGTCTAAGACCAGAGGACACAGATAGAGTGGATGTGGAGAGGATGTATCCTATAGTGGGGGAGTCTGGGACCAGAGGACACAGATAGAGTGGATGTGGAGAGGATGTTTCCTATAGTGGGGGAGTCTGGGACCAGAGGACACAGATAGAGTGGATGTGGAGAGGATGTTTCCTATAGTGGGGGAGTCTGGGACCAGAGGACACAGATAGAGTGGATGTGGAGAGGATGTTTCCTGTAGTGGGGGAGTCTAAGACCAGAGGACACAGATAGAGTGGATGTGGAGAGGATGTTTCCTATAGTGGGGGAGTCTAGGACCAGAGGACACAGTTAGAGTGGATGTGGAGAGGATGTTTCCTGTAGTGGGGGAGTCTAGGACCAGAGGACACAGAGTGGATGTGGAGAGGATGTTTCCTGTAGTGGGGGAGTCTAGGACCAGAGGACACAGATAGAGTGGATGTGGAGAGGATGTTTCCTGTAGTGGGGGAGTCTCGGACCAGAGGACACAGATAGAGTGGATGTGGAGAGGATGTTTCCTGTAGTGGGGGAGTCTAGGACCAGAGGACACAGATAGAGTGGATGTGGAGAGGATGTTTCCTATAGTGGGGGAGTCTAGGACCAGAGGACACAGATAGAGTGGATGTGGAGAGGATGTTTCCTATAGTGGGGGAGTCTAGGACCAGAGGACACAGATAGAGTGGATGCGGAGAGGATGTTTCCTGTAGTGGGGGAGTCTAGGACCAGAGGACACAGATAGAGTGGATGTGGAGAGGATGTTTCCTGTAGTGGGGGAGTCTAGGACCAGAGGACACAGATAGAGTGGATGTGGAGAGGATGTTTCCTACAGTGGGGGAGTCTAGGACCAGAGGACACAGATATAGTGGATGTGGAGACGATGATTCCTATAGTGGGGGAGTCTAGGAGCAGAGGACACAGATAGAGTGGATGTGAAGAGGATGTTTCCTGTAGTGGGGGAGTCTAGGACCAGAGGACACAGATAGAGTGGATGTGGAGAGGATGTTTCCTGTAGTGGGGTAGTCTAGGACCAGAGGACACAGATAGAGTGGATGTGGAGAGGATGTTTCCTATAGTGGGGGAGTCTAGGACCAGAGGACACAGATAGAGTGGATGCGGAGAGGATGTTTCCTGTAGTGGGGGACTCTAGGACCAGAGGACACAGATAGAGTGGATGTGGAGAGGATGTTTCCTGTAGTGGGGGAGTCTAGGACCAGAGGACACAGATAGAGTGGATGTGGAGAGGATGTTTCCTACAGTGGGGGAGTCTAGGACCAGAGGACACAGATATAGTGGATGTGGAGACGATGATTCCTATAGTGGGGGAGTCTAGGACCAGAGGACACAGATAGAGTGGATGTGAAGAGGATGTTTCCTGTAGTGGGG
The DNA here is from genome assembly GCF_048418815.1 of Hemitrygon akajei. NCBI lineage: Eukaryota > Metazoa > Chordata > Chondrichthyes > Myliobatiformes > Dasyatidae > Hemitrygon > Hemitrygon akajei. The sequence continues at coordinate 139,402 of NW_027332110.1, read as the reverse complement.
GAGTCTAGGACCAGAGGACACAGATAGAGTGGATGTGGAGAGGATGTTTCCTTTAGTGGGGGAGTCTGGGACCAGAGGACACAGATAGAGTGGATGTGGAGAGGATGTTTCCTGTAGTGGGGGAGTCTAGGACCAGAGGACACAGATAGAGTGGATGTGAAGAGGATGTTTCCTACAGTGGGGGAGTCTAGGACCAGAGGACACAGATAGAGTGGATGTGGGGAGGATGTTTCCTGTAGTGGGGGAGTCTAGGACTAGAGGACACAGATAGAGTGGATGTGGAGAGGATGTTTCCTGTAGTGGGGGAGTCTAAGACCAGAGGACACAGATAGAGTGGATGTGGAGAGGATGTATCCTATAGTGGGGGAGTCTGGGACCAGAGTACACAGATAGAGTGGATGTGGAGAGGATGTTTCCTATAGTGAGGGAGTCTAGGACCAGAGGACACAGATAGAGTGGATGTGGAGAGGATGCTTCCTATAGTGGGGGAGTCTAAGACCAGAGGACACAGATAGAGTGGATGTGGAGAGGATGTTTCCTATAGTGGGGGAGTCTAGGACCAGAGGACACAGATAGAGTGGATGTGGAGAGGATGTTTCCTATAGTGGGGGAGTCTAGGACCAGAGGACACAGATAGAGTGGATGCGGAGAGGATGTTTCCTGTAGTGGGGGAGTCTAGGACCAGAGGACACAGATAGAGTCGATGTGGAGAGGATGTTTCCTGTAGTGGGGGAGTCTAGGACCAGAGGACACAGATAGAGTGGATGTGGAGAGGATGTTTCCTACAGTGGGGGAGTCTCGGACCAGAGGACACAGATATAGTGGATGTGGAGACGATGATTCCTATAGTGGGGGAGTCTAGGACCAGAGGACACAGATAGAGTGGATGTGAAGAGGATGTTTCCTGTAGTGGGGGAGTCTAGGACCAGAGGACACAGATAGAGTGGATGTGGAGAGGATGTTTCCTATAGTGGGGGAGTCTGGGACCAGAGGACACAGATAGAGTGGATGTGGAGAGGATGTTTCCTGTAGTGGGGGAGTCTAGGACCAGAGGACACAGATAGAGTGGATGTGAAGAGGATGTTTCCTACAGTGGGCGAGTCTAGGACCAGAGGACACAGATAGAGTGGATGTGGGGAGGATGTTTCCTGTAGTGGGGGAGTCTAGGACTAGAGGACACAGATAGAGTGGATGTGGAGAGGATGTTTCCTGTAGTGGGGGAGTCTAGGACCAGAGGACACAGATAGAGTGGATGTGGAGAGGATGTTTCCTATAGTGAGGGAGTCTAGGACCAGAGGACACAGATAGAGTGGATGTGGAGAGGATGCTTCCTATAGTGGGGGAGTCTCGGACCAGAGGAGACAGATAGAGTGGATGTGGAGAGGATGTTTCCTGTAGTGGGGGAGTCTCGGACCAGAGGACACAGATAGAGTGGATGTGGAGAGGATGTTTCCTGTAGTGGGGGAGTCTGGGACCAGAGGACACAGATAGAGTGGATGTGGAGAGGATGTTTCCTACAGTGGGGGAGTCTAGGACCAGAGGACACAGATAGAGTGGATGTGGGCAGGATGTTTCCTGTAGTGGGGGAGTCTAGGACTAGAGGACACAGATAGAGTGGATGTGGAGAGGATGTTTCCTGTAGTGGGGGAGTCTAAGACCAGAGGACACAGATAGAGTGGATGTGGAGAGGATGTATCCTATAGTGGGGGAGTCTGGGACCAGAGTACACAGATAGAGTGGATGTGGAGAGGATGTTTCCTATAGTGAGGGAGTCTAGGACCAGAGGACACAGATAGAGTGGATGTGGAGAGGATGCTTCCTATAGTGGGGGAGTCTAAGACCAGAGGACACAGATAGAGTGGATGTGGAGAGGATGTTTCCTATAGTTGGGGAGTCTAAGACCAGAGGACACAGATAGAGTGGATGTGGAGAGGATGTTTCCTATAGTGGGGGAGTCTCGGACCAGAGGACACAGATAGAGTGGATGTGGAGAGGATGTTTCCTGTAGTGGGGGAGTCTCGGACCAGAGGACACAGATAGAGTGGATGTGGAGAGGATGTTTCCTGTAGTGGGGGAGTCTGGGACCAGAGGACACAGATAGAGTGGATGTGGAGAGGATGTTTCCTGTAGTGGGGGAGTCTAGGACCAGAGGACACAGATAGAGTGGATGTGGAGAGGATGTTTCCTACAGTGGGGGAGTCTAGGACCAGAGGACACAGATAGAGTGGATGTGGAGACGATGATTCCTATAGTGGGGGAGTCTAGGACCAGAGGACACAGATAGAGTGGATGTGGAGAGGATGTTTCCCATAGTGGGGGAGTCTCGGACCAGAGGACACAGATAGAGTGGATGTGGAGAGTATGTTTCCTGTAGTGGGGGAGTCTAAGACCAGAGGACACAGATAGAGTGGATGTGGAGAGGATGTATCCTATAGTGGGGGAGTCTGGGACCAGAGGACACAGATAGAGTGGATGTGGAGAGGATGTTTCCTATAGTGGGGGAGTCTGGGACCAGAGGACACAGATAGAGTGGATGTGGAGAGGATGTTTCCTATAGTGGGGGAGTCTGGGACCAGAGGACACAGATAGAGTGGATGTGGAGAGGATGTTTCCTGTAGTGGGGGAGTCTAAGACCAGAGGACACAGATAGAGTGGATGTGGAGAGGATGTTTCCTATAGTGGGGGAGTCTAGGACCAGAGGACACAGTTAGAGTGGATGTGGAGAGGATGTTTCCTGTAGTGGGGGAGTCTAGGACCAGAGGACACAGAGTGGATGTGGAGAGGATGTTTCCTGTAGTGGGGGAGTCTAGGACCAGAGGACACAGATAGAGTGGATGTGGAGAGGATGTTTCCTGTAGTGGGGGAGTCTCGGACCAGAGGACACAGATAGAGTGGATGTGGAGAGGATGTTTCCTGTAGTGGGGGAGTCTAGGACCAGAGGACACAGATAGAGTGGATGTGGAGAGGATGTTTCCTATAGTGGGGGAGTCTAGGACCAGAGGACACAGATAGAGTGGATGTGGAGAGGATGTTTCCTATAGTGGGGGAGTCTAGGACCAGAGGACACAGATAGAGTGGATGCGGAGAGGATGTTTCCTGTAGTGGGGGAGTCTAGGACCAGAGGACACAGATAGAGTGGATGTGGAGAGGATGTTTCCTGTAGTGGGGGAGTCTAGGACCAGAGGACACAGATAGAGTGGATGTGGAGAGGATGTTTCCTACAGTGGGGGAGTCTAGGACCAGAGGACACAGATATAGTGGATGTGGAGACGATGATTCCTATAGTGGGGGAGTCTAGGACCAGAGGACACAGATAGAGTGGATGTGAAGAGGATGTTTCCTGTAGTGGGGGAGTCTAGGACCAGAGGACACAGATAGAGTGGATGTGGAGAGGATGTTTCCTGTAGTGGGGTAGTCTAGGACCAGAGGACACAGATAGAGTGGATGTGGAGAGGATGTTTCCTATAGTGGGGGAGTCTAGGACCAGAGGACACAGATAGAGTGGATGTGGAGAGGATGTTTCCTATAGTGGGGGAGTCTAGGACCAGAGGACACAGATAGAGTGGATGCGGAGAGGATGTTTCCTGTAGTGGGGGACTCTAGGACCAGAGGACACAGATAGAGTGGATGTGGAGAGGATGTTTCCTGTAGTGGGGGAGTCTAGGACCAGAGGACACAGATAGAGTGGATGTGGAGAGGATGTTTCCTACAGTGGGGGAGTCTAGGACCAGAGGACACAGATAGAGTGGATGTGAAGAGGATGTTTCCTGTAGTGGGGGAGTCTAGGACCAGAGGACACAGATAGAGTGGAAGTGGAGAGGATGTTTCCTTTAGTGGGGGAGTCTGGGACCAGAGGACACAGATAGAGTGGATGTGGAGAGGATGTTTCCTGTAGTGGGGGAGTCTAGGACCAGAGGACACAGATAGAGTGGATGTGAAGAGGATGTTTCCTACAGTGGGGGAGTCTAGGACCAGAGGACACAGATAGAGTGGATGTGGGGAGGATGTTTCCTGTAGTGGGGGAGTCTAGGACTAGAGGACACAGATAGAGTGGATGTGGAGAGGATGTTTCCTGTAGTGGGGGAGTCTAAGACCAGAGGACACAGATAGAGTGGATGTGGAGAGGATGTATCCTATAGTGGGGGAGTCTGGGACCAGAGTACACAGATAGAGTGGATGTGGAGAGGATGTTTCCTATAGTGAGGGAGTCTAGGACCAGAGGACACAGATAGAGTGGATGTGGAGAGGATGCTTCCTATAGTGGGGGAGTCTAAGACCAGAGGACACAGATAGAGTGGATGTGGAGAGGATGTTTCCTATAGTTGGGGAGTCTAAGACCAGAGGACACAGATAGAGTGGATGTGGAGAGGATGTTTCCTATAGTGGGGGAGTCTCGGACCAGAGGACACAGATAGAGTGGATGTGGAGAGGATGTTTCCTGTAGTGGGGGAGTCTCGGACCAGAGGACACAGATACAGTGGATGTGGAGAGGATGTTTCCTGTAGTGGGGGAGTCTGGGACCAGAGGACACAGATAGAGTGGATGTGGAGAGGATGTTTCCTGTAGTGGGGGAGTCTAGGACCAGAGGACACAGATAGAGTGGATGTGGAGAGGATGTTTCCTGTAGTGGGGGAGTCTAGGACCAGAGGACACAGATAGAGTGGATGTGGAGAGGATGTTTCCTGTAGTGGGGGAGTCTAGGACCAGAGGACACAGATAGAGTGGATGTGGAGAGGATGTTTCCTATAGTGAGGGAGTCTAGGACCAGAGGACACAGATAGAGTGGATGTGGAGAGGATGCTTCCTATAGTGGGGGAGTCTAAGACCAGAGGACACAGATAGAGTGGATGTGGAGAGGATGTTTCCTATAGTTGGGGAGTCTAAGACCAGAGGACACAGATAGAGTGGATGTGGAGAGGATGTTTCCTATAGTGGGGGAGTCTCGGACCAGAGGAGACAGATAGAGTGGATGTGGAGAGGATGTTTCCTGTAGTGGGGGAGTCTCGGACTAGAGGACACAGATAGAGTGGATGTGGAGAGGATGTTTCCTGTAGTGGGGGAGTCTGGGACCAGAGGACACAGATAGAGTGGATGTGGAGAGGATGTTTCCTACAGTGGGGGAGTCTAGGACCAGAGGACACAGATAGAGTGGATGTGGGGAGGATGTTTCCTGTAGTGGGGGAGTCTAGGACTAGAGGACACAGATAGAGTGGATGTGGAGAGGATGTTTCCTGTAGTGGGGGAGTCTAAGACCAGAGGACACAGATAGAGTGGATGTGGAGAGGATGTATCCTATAGTGGGGGAGTCTGGGACCAGAGTACACAGATAGAGTGGATGTGGAGAGGATGTTTCCTATAGTGAGGGAGTCTAGGACCAGAGGACACAGATAGAGTGGATGTGGAGAGGATGCTTCCTATAGTGGGGGAGTCTAAGACCAGAGGACACAGATAGAGTGGATGTGGAGAGGATGTTTCCTATAGTTGGGGAGTCTAAGACCAGAGGACACAGATAGAGTGGATGTGGAGAGGATGTTTCCTATAGTGGGGGAGTCTCGGACCAGAGGACACAGATAGAGTGGATGTGGAGAGGATGTTTCCTGTAGTGGGGGAGTCTCGGACCAGAGGACACAGATAGAGTGGATGTGGAGAGGATGTTTCCTGTAGTGGGGGAGTCTGGGACCAGAGGACACAGATAGAGTGGATGTGGAGAGGATGTTTCCTGTAGTGGGGGAGTCTAGGACCAGAGGACACAGATAGAGTGGATGTGGAGAGGATGTTTCCTACAGTGGGGGAGTCTAGGACCAGAGGACACAGATAGAGTGGATGTGGAGACGATGATTCCTATAGTGGGGGAGTCTAGGACCAGAGGACACAGATAGAGTGGATGTGGAGAGGATGTTTCCCATAGTGGGGGAGTCTCGGACCAGAGGACACAGATAGAGTGGATGTGGAGAGTATGTTTCCTGTAGTGGGGGAGTCTAAGACCAGAGGACACAGATAGAGTGGATGTGGAGAGGATGTATCCTATAGTGGGGGAGTCTGGGACCAGAGGACACAGATAGAGTGGATGTGGAGAGGATGTTTCCTATAGTGGGGGAGTCTGGGACCAGAGGACACAGATAGAGTGGATGTGGAGAGGATGTTTCCTATAGTGGGGGAGTCTGGGACCAGAGGACACAGATAGAGTGGATGTGGAGAGGATGTTTCCTGTAGTGGGGGAGTCTAAGACCAGAGGACACAGATAGAGTGGATGTGGAGAGGATGTTTCCTATAGTGGGGGAGTCTAGGACCAGAGGACACAGTTAGAGTGGATGTGGAGAGGATGTTTCCTGTAGTGGGGGAGTCTAGGACCAGAGGACACAGAGTGGATGTGGAGAGGATGTTTCCTGTAGTGGGGGAGTCTAGGACCAGAGGACACAGATAGAGTGGATGTGGAGAGGATGTTTCCTGTAGTGGGGGAGTCTCGGACCAGAGGACACAGATAGAGTGGATGTGGAGAGGATGTTTCCTGTAGTGGGGGAGTCTAGGACCAGAGGACACAGATAGAGTGGATGTGGAGAGGATGTTTCCTATAGTGGGGGAGTCTAGGACCAGAGGACACAGATAGAGTGGATGTGGAGAGGATGTTTCCTATAGTGGGGGAGTCTAGGACCAGAGGACACAGATAGAGTGGATGCGGAGAGGATGTTTCCTGTAGTGGGGGAGTCTAGGACCAGAGGACACAGATAGAGTGGATGTGGAGAGGATGTTTCCTGTAGTGGGGGAGTCTAGGACCAGAGGACACAGATAGAGTGGATGTGGAGAGGATGTTTCCTACAGTGGGGGAGTCTAGGACCAGAGGACACAGATATAGTGGATGTGGAGACGATGATTCCTATAGTGGGGGAGTCTAGGACCAGAGGACACAGATAGAGTGGATGTGAAGAGGATGTTTCCTGTAGTGGGGGAGTCTAGGACCAGAGGACACAGATAGAGTGGATGTGGAGAGGATGTTTCCTGTAGTGGGGGAGTCTAGGACCAGAGGACACAGATAGAGTGGATGTGGAGAGGATGTTTCCTATAGTGGGGGAGTCTAGGACCAGAGGACACAGATAGAGTGGATGTGGAGAGGATGTTTCCTATAGTGGGGTAGTCTAGGACCAGAGGACACAGATAGAGTGGATGCGGAGAGGATGTTTCCTGTAGTGGGGGACTCTAGGACCAGAGGACACAGATAGAGTGGATGTGGAGAGGATGTTTCCTGTAGTGGGGGAGTCTAGGACCAGAGGACACAGATAGAGTGGATGTGGAGAGGATGTTTCCTACAGTGGGGGAGTCTAGGACCAGAGGACACAGATATAGTGGATGTGGAGACGATGATTCCTATAGTGGGGGAGTCTAGGACCAGAGGACACAGATAGAGTGGATGTGAAGAGGATGTTTCCTGTAGTGGGGGAGTCTAGGACCAGAGGACACAGATAGAGTGGATGTGGAGAGGATGTTTCCTTTAGTGGGGGAGTCTGGGACCAGAGGACACAGATAGAGTGGATGTGGAGAGGATGTTTCCTGTAGTGGGGGAGTCTAGGACCAGAGGACACAGATAGAGTGGATGTGAAGAGGATGTTTCCTACAGTGGGGGAGTCTAGGACCAGAGGACACAGATAGAGTGGATGTGGGGAGGATGTTTCCTGTAGTGGGGGAGTCTAGGACTAGAGGACACAGATAGAGTGGATGTGGAGAGGATGTTTCCTGTAGTGGGGGAGTCTAAGACCAGAGGACACAGATAGAGTGGATGTGGAGAGGATGTATCCTATAGTGGGGGAGTCTGGGACCAGAGTACACAGATAGAGTGGATGTGGAGAGGATGTTTCCTATAGTGAGGGAGTCTAGGACCAGAGGACACAGATAGAGTGGATGTGGAGAGGATGCTTCCTATAGTGGGGGAGTCTAAGACCAGAGGACACAGATAGAGTGGATGTGGAGAGGATGTTTCCTATAGTTGGGGAGTCTAAGACCAGAGGACACAGATAGAGTGGATGTGGAGAGGATGTTTCCTATAGTGGGGGAGTCTCGGACCAGAGGACACAGATAGAGTGGATGTGGAGAGGATGTTTCCTGTAGTGGGGGAGTCTCGGACCAGAGGACACAGATACAGTGGATGTGGAGAGGATGTTTCCTGTAGTGGGGGAGTCTGGGACCAGAGGACACAGATAGAGTGGATGTGGAGAGGATGTTTCCTGTAGTGGGGGAGTCTAGGACCAGAGGACACAGATAGAGTGGATGTGGAGAGGATGTTTCCTGTAGTGGGGGAGTCTAGGACCAGAGGACACAGATAGAGTGGATGTGGAGACGATGATTCCTATAGTGGGGGAGTCTAGGACCAGAGGACACAGATAGAGTGGATGTGGAGAGGATGTTTCCTATAGTGGGGGAGTCTAGGACCAGAGGACACAGTTAGAGTGGATGTGGAGAGGATGTTTCCTGTAGTGGGGGAGTCTAGGACCAGAGGACACAGAGTGGATGTGGAGAGGATGTTTCCTGTAGTGGGGGAGTCTAGGACCAGAGGACACAGATAGAGTGGATGTGGAGAGTATGTTTCCTGTAGTGGGGGAGTCTCGGACCAGAGGACACAGATAGAGTGGATGTGGAGAGGATGTTTCCTGTAGTGGGGGAGTCTAGGACCAGAGGACACAGATAGAGTGGATGTGGAGAGGATGTTTCCTATAGTGGGGGAGTCTAGGACCAGAGGACACAGATAGAGTGGATGTGGAGAGGATGTTTCCTATAGTGGGGGAGTCTAGGACCAGAGGACACAGATAGAGTGGATGCGGAGAGGATGTTTCCTGTAGTGGGGGAGTCTAGGACCAGAGGACACAGATAGAGTGGATGTGGAGAGGATGTTTCCTATAGTGGGGGAGTCTGGGACCAGAGGACACAGATAGAGTGGATGTGGAGAGGATGTTTCCTATAGTGGGGGAGTCTGGGACCAGAGGACACAGATAGAGTGGATGTGGAGAGGATGTTTCCTACAGTGGGGGAGTCTAGGACCAGAGGACACAGATAGAGTGGATGTGGGGAGGATGTTTCCTGTAGTGGGGGAGTCTAGGACTAGAGGACACAGATAGAGTGGATGTGGAGAGGATGTTTCCTGTAGTGGGGGAGTCTAAGACCAGAGGACACAGATAGAGTGGATGTGGAGAGGATGTATCCTATAGTGGGGGAGTCTGGGACCAGAGTACACAGATAGAGTGGATGTGGAGAGGATGTTTCCTATAGTGAGGGAGTCTAGGACCAGAGGACACAGATAGAGTGGATGTGGAGTGGATGCTTCCTATAGTGGGGGAGTCTAAGACCAGAGGACACAGATAGAGTGGATGTGGAGAGGATGTTTCCTATAGTTGGGGAGTCTAAGACCAGAGGACACAGATAGAGTGGATGTGGAGAGGATGTTTCCTATAGTGGGGGAGTCTCGGACCAGAGGACACAGATAGAGTGGATGTGGAGAGGATGTTTCCTGTAGTGGGGGAGTCTGGGACCAGAGGACACAGATAGAGTGGATGTGGAGAGGATGTTTCCTACAGTGGGGGAGTCTAGGACCAGAGGACACAGATAGAGTGGATGTGGGGAGGATGTTTCCTGTAGTGGGGGAGTCTAGGACTAGAGGACACAGATAGAGTGGATGTGGAGAGGATGTTTCCTGTAGTGGGGGAGTCTAAGACCAGAGGACACAGATAGAGTGGATGTGGAGAGGATGTATCCTATAGTGGGGGAGTCTGGGACCAGAGTACACAGATAGAGTGGATGTGGAGAGGATGTTTCCTATAGTGAGGGAGTCTAGGACCAGAGGACACAGATAGAGTGGATGTGGAGAGGATGCTTCCTATAGTGGGGGAGTCTAAGACCAGAGGACACAGATAGAGTGGATGTGGAGAGGATGTTTCCTATAGTTGGGGAGTCTAAGACCAGAGGACACAGATAGAGTGGATGTGGAGAGGATGTTTCCTATAGTGGGGGAGTCTCGGACCAGAGGACACAGATAGAGTGGATGTGGAGAGGATGTTTCCTGTAGTGGGGGAGTCTGGGACCAGAGGACACAGATAGAGTGGATGTGGAGAGGATGTTTCCTGTAGTGGGGGAGTCTAGGACCAGAGGACACAGATAGAGTGGATGTGGAGAGGATGTTTCCTACAGTGGGGGAGTCTAGGACCAGAGGACACAGATAGAGTGGATGTGGAGACGATGATTCCTATAGTGGGGGAGTCTAGGACCAGAGGACACAGATAGAGTGGATGTGGAGAGGATGTTTCCCATAGTGGGGGAGTCTCGGACCAGAGGACACAGATAGAGTGGATGTGGAGAGTATGTTTCCTGTAGTGGGGGAGTCTAAGACCAGAGGACACAGATAGAGTGGATGTGGAGAGGATGTATCCTATAGTGGGGGAGTCTGGGACCAGAGGACACAGATAGAGTGGATGTGGAGAGGATGTTTCCTATAGTGGGGGAGTCTGGGACCAGAGGACACAGATAGAGTGGATGTGGAGAGGATGTTTCCTATAGTGGGGGAGTCTGGGACCAGAGGACACAGATAGAGTGGATGTGGAGAGGATGTTTCCTGTAGTGGGGGAGTCTAAGACCAGAGGACACAGATAGAGTGGATGTGGAGAGGATGTATCCTATAGTGGGGGAGTCTGGGACCAGAGGACACAGATAGAGTGGATGTGGAGAGGATGTTTCCTATAGTGGGGGAGTCTGGGACCAGAGGACACAGATAGAGTGGATGTGGAGAGGATGTTTCCTATAGTGGGGGAGTCTAGGACCAGAGGACACAGATAGAGTGGATGTGGAGAGGATGTTTCCTGTAGTGGGGGAGTCTAGGACCAGAGGACACAGTTAGAGTGGATGTGGAGAGGATGTTTCCTGTAGTGGGGGAGTCTAGGACCAGAGGACACAGAGTGGATGTGGAGAGGATGTTTCCTGTAGTGGGGGAGTCTAGGACCAGAGGACACAGATAGAGTGGATGTGAAGAGGATGTTTCCTGCAGTGGGGGAGTCTCGGACCAGAGGACACAGATAGAGTGGATGTGGAGAGGATGTTTCCTGTAGTGGGGGAGTCTAGGACCAGAGGACACAGATAGAGTGGATGTGGAGAGGATGTTTCCTATAGTGGGGGAGTCTAGGACCAGAGGACACAGATAGAGTGGATGTGGAGAGGATGTTTCCTATAGTGGGGGAGTCTAGGACCAGAGGACACAGATAGAGTGGATGCGGAGAGGATGTTTCCTGTAGTGGGGGAGTCTAGGACCAGAGGACACAGATAGAGTGGATGTGGAGAGGATGTTTCCTGTAGTGGGGGAGTCTAGGACCAGAGGACACAGATAGAGTGGATGTGGAGAGGATGTTTCCTACAGTGGGGGAGTCTAGGACCAGAGGACACAGATATAGTGGATGTGGAGACGATGATTCCTATAGTGGGGAAGTCTAGGACCAGAGGACACAGATAGAGTGGATGTGAAGAGGATGTTTCCTGTAGTGGGGGAGTCTAGGACCAGAGGACACAGATAGAGTGGATGTGGAGAGGATGTTTCCTATAGTGGGGGAGTCTGGGACCAGAGGACACAGATAGAGTGGATGTGGAGAGGATGTTTCCTGTAGTGGGGGAGTCTAGGACCAGAGGACACAGATAGAGTGGATGTGAAGAGGATGTTTCCTACAGTGGGGGAGTCTAGGACCAGAGGACACAGATAGAGTGGATGTGGGGAGGATGTTTCCTGTAGTGGGGGAGTCTAGGACTAGAGGACACAGATAGAGTGGATGTGGAGAGGATGTTTCCTGTAGTGGGGGAGTCTAAGACCAGAGGACACAGATAGAGTGGATGTGGAGAGGATGTATCCTATAGTGGGGGAGTCTGGGACCAGAGTACACAGATAGAGTGGATGTGGAGAGGATGTTTTCTATAGTGAGGGAGTCTAGGACCAGAGGACACAGATAGAGTGGATGTGGAGAGGATGCTTCCTATAGTGGGGGAGTCTAAGACCAGAGGACACAGATAGAGTGGATGTGGAGAGGATGTTTCCTATAGTTGGGGAGTCTAAGACCAGAGGACACAGATAGAGTGGATGTGGAGAGGATGTTTCCTATAGTGGGGGAGTCTCGGACCAGAGGACACAGATAGAGTGGATGTGGAGAGGATGTTTCCTGTAGTGGGGGAGTCTCGGACCAGAGGACACAGATAGAGTGGATGTGGAGAGGATGTTTCCTGTAGTGGGGGAGTCTGGGACCAGAGGACACAGATAGAGTGGATGTGGAGAGGATGTTTCCTGTAGTGGGGGAGTCTAGGACCAGAGGACACAGATAGAGTGGATGTGGAGAGGATGTTTCCTGTAGTGGGGGAGTCTAGGACCAGAGGACACAGATAGAGTGGATGTGGAGACGATGATTCCTATAGTGGGGGAGTCTAGGACCAGAGGACACAGATAGAGTGGATGTGGAGAGGATGTTTCCCATAGTGGGGGAGTCTCGGACCAGAGGACACAGATAGAGTGGATGTGGAGGGTATGTTTCCTGTAGTGGGGGAGTCTAAGACCAGAGGACACAGATAGAGTGGATGTGGAGAGGATGTATCCTATAGTGGGGGAGTCTGGGACCAGAGGACACAGATAGAGTGGATGTGGAGAGGATGTTTCCTATAGTGGGGGAGTCTGGGACCAGAGGACACAGATAGAGTGGATGTGGAGAGGATGTTTCCTGTAGTGGGGGAGTCTAAGACCAGAGGACACAGATAGAGTGGATGTGGAGAGGATGTATCCTATAGTGGGGGAGTCTGGGACCAGAGGACACAGATAGAGTGGATGTGGAGAGGATGTTTCCTATAGTGGGGGAGTCTGGAACAGAGGACACAGAGTTGATGTGGAGAGGATGTTTCCTGTAGTGGGGGAGTCTAGGACCAGAGGACACAGATAGAGTGGATGTGGAGAGGATGCTTCCTATAGTGGGGGAGTCTAAGACCAGAGGACACAGATAGAGTGGATGTGGAGAGGATGTTTCCTATAGTTGGGGAGTCTAAGACCAGAGGACACAGATAGAGTGGATGTGGAGAGGATGTTTCCTATAGTGGGGGAGTCTCGGACCAGAGGACACAGATAGAGTGGATGTGGAGAGGATGTTTCCTGTAGTGGGGGAGTCTGGGACCAGAGGACACAGATAGAGTGGATGTGGAGAGGATGTTTCCTGTAGTGGGGGAGTCTAGGACCAGAGGACACAGATAGAGTGGATGTGGAGAGGATGTTTCCTACAGTGGGGGAGTCTAGGACCAGAGGACACAGATAGAGTGGATGTGGAGACGATGATTCCTATAGTGGGGGAGTCTAGGACCAGAGGACACAGATAGAGTGGATGTGGAGAGGATGTTTCCCATAGTGGGGGAGTCTCGGACCAGAGGACACAGATAGAGTGGATGTGGAGAGTATGTTTCCTGTAGTGGGGGAGTCTAAGACCAGAGGACACAGATAGAGTGGATGTGGAGAGGATGTATCCTATAGTGGGGGAGTCTGGGACCAGAGGACACAGATAGAGTGGATGTGGAGAGGATGTTTCCTATAGTGGGGGAGTCTGGGACCAGAGGACACAGATAGAGTGGATGTGGAGAGGATGTTTCCTATAGTGGGGGAGTCTGGGACCAGAGGACACAGATAGAGTGGATGTGGAGAGGATGTTTCCTGTAGTGGGGGAGTCTAAGACCAGAGGACACAGATAGAGTGGATGTGGAGAGGATGTATCCTATAGTGGGGGAGTCTGGGACCAGAGGACACAGATAGAGTGGATGTGGAGAGGATGTTTCCTATAGTGGGGGAGTCTGGGACCAGAGGACACAGATAGAGTGGATGTGGAGAGGATGTTTCCTATAGTGGGGGAGTCTAGGACCAGAGGACACAGATAGAGTGGATGTGGAGAGGATGTTTCCTGTAGTGGGGGAGTCTAGGACCAGAGGACACAGTTAGAGTGGATGTGGAGAGGATGTTTCCTGTAGTGGGGGAGTCTAGGACCAGAGGACACAGAGTGGATGTGGAGAGGATGTTTCCTGTAGTGGGGGAGTCTAGGACCAGAGGACACAGATAGAGTGGATGTGAAGAGGATGTTTCCTGCAGTGGGGGAGTCTCGGACCAGAGGACACAGATAGAGTGGATGTGGAGAGGATGTTTCCTGTAGTGGGGGAGTCTAGGACCAGAGGACACAGATAGAGTGGATGTGGAGAGGATGTTTCCTATAGTGGGGGAGTCTAGGACCAGAGGACACAGATAGAGTGGATGTGGAGAGGATGTTTCCTATAGTGGGGGAGTCTAGGACCAGAGGACACAGATAGAGTGGATGCGGAGAGGATGTTTCCTGTAGTGGGGGAGTCTAGGACCAGAGGACACAGATAGAGTGGATGTGGAGAGGATGTTTCCTGTAGTGGGGGAGTCTAGGACCAGAGGACACAGATAGAGTGGATGTGGAGAGGATGTTTCCTACAGTGGGGGAGTCTAGGACCAGAGGACACAGATATAGTGGATGTGGAGACGATGATTCCTATAGTGGGGAAGTCTAGGACCAGAGGACACAGATAGAGTGGATGTGAAGAGGATGTTTCCTGTAGTGGGGGAGTCTAGGACCAGAGGACACAGATAGAGTGGATGTGGAGAGGATGTTTCCTATAGTGGGGGAGTCTGGGACCAGAGGACACAGATAGAGTGGATGTGGAGAGGATGTTTCCTGTAGTGGGGGAGTCTAGGACCAGAGGACACAGATAGAGTGGATGTGAAGAGGATGTTTCCTACAGTGGGGGAGTCTAGGACCAGAGGACACAGATAGAGTGGATGTGGGGAGGATGTTTCCTGTAGTGGGGGAGTCTAGGACTAGAGGACACAGATAGAGTGGATGTGGAGAGGATGTTTCCTGTAGTGGGGGAGTCTAAGACCAGAGGACACAGATAGAGTGGATGTGGAGAGGATGTATCCTATAGTGGGGGAGTCTGGGACCAGAGTACACAGATAGAGTGGATGTGGAGAGGATGTTTTCTATAGTGAGGGAGTCTAGGACCAGAGGACACAGATAGAGTGGATGTGGAGAGGATGCTTCCTATAGTGGGGGAGTCTAAGACCAGAGGACACAGATAGAGTGGATGTGGAGAGGATGTTTCCTATAGTTGGGGAGTCTAAGACCAGAGGACACAGATAGAGTGGATGTGGAGAGGATGTTTCCTATAGTGGGGGAGTCTCGGACCAGAGGACACAGATAGAGTGGATGTGGAGAGGATGTTTCCTGTAGTGGGGGAGTCTCGGACCAGAGGACACAGATAGAGTGGATGTGGAGAGGATGTTTCCTGTAGTGGGGGAGTCTGGGACCAGAGGACACAGATAGAGTGGATGTGGAGAGGATGTTTCCTGTAGTGGGGGAGTCTAGGACCAGAGGACACAGATAGAGTGGATGTGGAGAGGATGTTTCCTGTAGTGGGGGAGTCTAGGACCAGAGGACACAGATAGAGTGGATGTGGAGACGATGATTCCTATAGTGGGGGAGTCTAGGACCAGAGGACACAGATAGAGTGGATGTGGAGAGGATGTTTCCCATAGTGGGGGAGTCTCGGACCAGAGGACACAGATAGAGTGGATGTGGAGGGTATGTTTCCTGTAGTGGGGGAGTCTAAGACCAGAGGACACAGATAGAGTGGATGTGGAGAGGATGTATCCTATAGTGGGGGAGTCTGGGACCAGAGGACACAGATAGAGTGGATGTGGAGAGGATGTTTCCTATAGTGGGGGAGTCTGGGACCAGAGGACACAGATAGAGTGGATGTGGAGAGGATGTTTCCTGTAGTGGGGGAGTCTAAGACCAGAGGACACAGATAGAGTGGATGTGGAGAGGATGTATCCTATAGTGGGGGAGTCTGGGACCAGAGGACACAGATAGAGTGGATGTGGAGAGGATGTTTCCTATAGTGGGGGAGTCTGGAACAGAGGACACAGAGTTGATGTGGAGAGGATGTTTCCTGTAGTGGGGGAGTCTAGGACCAGAGGACACAGATAGAGTGGATGTGGAGAGGATGTTTCCTGTAGTGGGGGAGTCTCGGACCAGAGGACACAGATAGAGTGGATGTGGAGAGGATGTTTCCTGTAGTGGGGGAGTCTAGGACCAGAGGACACAGATAGAGTGGATGTGGAGAGGATGTTTCCTATAGTGGGGGAGTCTAGGACCAGAGGACACAGATAGAGTGGATGTGGAGAGGATGTTTCCTATAGTGGGGGAGTCTAGGACCAGAGGACACAGATAGAGTGGATGCGGAGAGGATGTTTCCTGTAGTGGGGGAGTCTAGGACCAGAGGACACAGATAGAGTGGATGTGGAGAGGATGTTTCCTGTAGTGGGGGAGTCTAGGACCAGAGGACACAGATAGAGTGGATGTGGAGAGGATGTTTCCTGTAGTCGGGGAGTCTGGGACCAGAGCCTCAGAATATGGTCGCCCATTTAGAACAGGGATGAGAAATTTCTGTCACAGGAGGGTAGTGAATTTGTGGAATTTGTTGGTACAGACCGCGTGGGAGACATTTCATTGGATATGTTTAAAGGAGAGGTTGACAGGTTCTTGGTTTCTCAGGCTGTGAAGTATTCTGGGGAGAAGACAGAAGGATGGTGTTGAGAAGGAGATGGATCGGCCGGGATGGAATCGCTTCAGTGTTGATGGGCTGTATGGCCTCTTCCTGTTCCTGTGTCTTATGGATAGGTTGAGAGGGGAGGTAGAGGGGTGAGCAGAGGGTGAGTGGTGGTGGTCGATACAGGTAAGAGGCATGGCCAGTGAGGGAGAGGGACGGAGGGCGAGGGGAGGTATGCAGGATGTAGGGGAGGAGAGCAATCTGAGGGGGAGGGAGGGATGAGATATGGAAATGGACAGGAGACACCCCTCCCTCCTACCTCTCCCCTCCCACCTCTCTCTTGCTCCCTCCGCTCTCTCTCTCTTCACCCTTCCCCATCTTGCGCTCTCCACCCAGTCACGCTCTTCCCCAGTCTGTATCCTATCGCCTCATTCTCTCTCCCCCAGTCTCTCTCCCCAAATCACTCTTCCCCAGTCTCTCTCTCCCCCAGTCTCTCTCCCTCCAGTCTCTCTCTCTCTCTCTCCCCCGTCTCTCTCCCCAAATCACTCTTCCCCAGTCTCTCTCTCCCTCCAGTCTCTCTCTCTCTCCCCAGTCTCTCTCTCTCTCTCTCTCTCTCCCCCAGTCTCTCTCCCCAAATCACTCTTCCCCAGTCTCTCTCTCACCCTGTTCCTCTCTCCCCAAAATGTTGTTCTCTCCCTCCAGTCTCTCTCTCTCTCCCCCAGTCTCTCTCTCCCCTAGTCTCTCTCTCCCCCAGTCTCTCTCTCTCTCCCCCAGTCTCTCTCTCCCCTAGTCTCTCTCTCTCTCCCCCAGTCTCTCTCTCTCTCCCCTAGTCTCTCTCTCCCCCAGTCTCTCTCTCTCTCCCCAGTGTCTCTCTCTCTCTCTCCCCCAGTCTCTCTCCCCAAATCACTCTTCCCCAGTCTCTCTCTCCCTCCAGTCTCTCTCTCTCCCCAGTCTCTCTCTCTCCCCCGTCTCTCTCCCCAAATCACTCTTCCCCAGTCTCTCTCTCACTCTGTTCCTCTCTCTGCAAAATGTTGTTCTCTCCCTCCAGTCTCTCTCTCTCTCCCCCCAGTCTCTCTCTCTCTCCCCTAGTCTCTCTCCCCAAATCTCTCTCCCCCAGTCTCTCTCCCCAAATCACTCTTCCCCAGTCTCTCTCTCACCCTGTTCCTCTGTCTGCAAAATGTTGTTCTCTCCCTCCAGTCTCTCTCTCTCTCCCCCAGTCTCTCTCTCTCTCTCTCCCCCAGTCTCTCTCCCCAAATCACTCTCCCCCAGTCTCTCTCTCCCTCCAGTCTCTCTCTCTCCCCCCCCTCTCTCTCCCTCTCCCTCTCTCTGTCTCCCTCACCCCTCTCTCTCCCGCTCTCCCTCTCCCTCTCTCTCTCCCCCCCCTCTCTCCCCCCCTCTCTCTCCTTCTCTCCCTCTCTCTCTCTCACCACTCTCTCTCTCCGTCTCCCTCTCTCCCTCACCCCTCGCTCTCTCTCCCTCTCTCTCTCCCCCTCTCCCTCTCCCTCTCTCTCCCTCACCCCTCTCTCTCCCGCTCTCCCTCTCCCTCTCTCTCTCCCCCCCTCTCTCTCTCCTTCTCTCCCTCTCTCTCCCCCCACCTCTCTCTCTCTCTCTCCCTCTCTCTCCCTCACCCCTCCCTCTCTCTCTCTCTCTCTCCCCCCCCTCTCCTTCTCTCTCTCTCTCCCCCTCTCTCTCTCTCTCTCCCTCTCTCGCTCTCTCTCTCGCTCTCTCTCTCTCTCTCTCTGTCCTCTTCTGCAGCTGGCATTACCAGACCACTCCTCACTCTTTGCCCACGCTCATCTTTCATCAAAGAAATAGCTTCTGTTTGTAAATCCTGCTGTGTTGGCACGCCTGCATTGTTTCCTGCGAGTGGAGTTTGTAGGAGTGGGGTTGACGAGGCAGAGGGCGTTTATTTTAATTCAGAACCATGTACAGTACGGTCATCGTGGGCTGAAGGGACTGTTGTTGTCGTGTTGAGATTGATAATAAGCAGGAAGCGGGCAGTCAAACAGCAGATAGCAGGGGAGAGATGGGCTGATTGTCCTCAGGCAGTGAGTCAGTCACCCAGCGGACGTGAGCAGAGCAGCTTGATTGAGAGAACGTTCTGCAGAGAGAAGCTGGCTCTCACAGTCACTTCCTCGAGCAGCCCATGAGACGAGGCAGGTAGTGACCACATCCTGGGCCGACGGCAGCTCAGAAATAGCAATCCCCTCACACAGAACCGTAGCCGGACACAGTGAGGGAGCAGAGCGAAACCACAGTGTGTTGTGAGCCTTCCGGTCTCAAACAGAGTGAAACTCCCTCCACACCGTCCCATCACACACTCCCGGGGGTCAGACACAGAGTGAATCTCCCTCCACACCGTCCCATCACACACTCCCGGGGGTCAGACACAGAGTGAATCTCCCTCCCCATCGTCCCGTCACACACTCCCGGGGTCAGACATAGAGTGAATCTCCCTCCGCACCGTCCCGTCACACACTCCCGGGGTCAGACACAGAGTGAATCTCCCTCCGCACCGTCCCGTCACACACTCCCGGGGTCAGACACAGAGTGAATCTCCCTCCGCACCGTCCCATCACACACTCCCGGGGTCAGACACAGAGTGAATCTCCCTCCACACCGTCCCATCACACACTCCCGGGGTCAGACACAGAGTGAATCTCCTATCACACACTCCCGGGGTCAGACACAGAGTGAATCTCCCTCCACACCGTCCCATCATACACTCCCGTGGTCAGACACAGAGTGAATCTCCCTCCACACCGTCCCATCACACACTCCCAGGGACAGACACAGAGTGAATCTCCCTCCACACCGTCCCATCACACACTCCCGGGGTCAGACACAGAGTGAATCTCCCTCCACACCTTCACATCACACACTCCCGGGGTCAGACACAGAATCTCCCTCCACACTGCCAGAGGAAGTGGCCGAGGCAGGTACATTAACGACACTCGGACAGGGACACGGATAGGAAAGGTTTAGAGGGATACGGGTGGTCCGTCTGTGGAAGGAGCTGCCGGAGGAAGTGGTTGAGGCAGGTACATTAACGACACTCGGACAGGGACACGGATAGGAAAGGTTTAGAGGGATACGGGTGGTCCATCTGTGGAAGGAGCTGCCAGAGGAAGTGGTCGAGGCGGGTACATTAACGACACTCGGACAGGGACACGGATAGGAAAGGTTTAGAGGGATACGGGTGGTCCGTCTGTGGAAGGAGCTGCCAGAGGAAGTGGTCGAGGCGGGTACATTAACGACACTCGGACAGGGACACGGATAGGAAAGGTTTAGAGGGATACGGGTGGTCCGTCTGTGGAAGGAGCTGCCAGAGGAAGTGGTCGAGGCAGGTACATTAACGACACTCGGACAGGGACACGGATAGGAAAGGTTTAGAGGGATACGGGTGGTCCGTCTGTGGAAGGAGCTGTCGGAGGAAGTGGTCGAGGCAGGTACATTAACGACACTGGGACAGGGAGACGGATAGGAAAGGTTCAGAGGGATACGGGTGGTCCGTCTGTGGAAGGAGCTGCCGGAGGGAGTGGTCGAGGCAGGTACATTAACGACACTCGGACAGGGACACGGATAGGAAAGGTTTAGAGGGATACGGGTGGTCCGTCTGTGGAAGGAGCTGCCAGAGGGAGTGGTCGAGGCAGGTACATTAACGACACTCGGACAGGGACACGGATAGGAAAGGTTTAGAGGGATACGGGTGGTCCGTCTGTGGAAGGAGCTGCCGGAGGAAGTGGTCGAGGCAGGTACATTAACGACACTCGGACAGGGACACGGATAGGAAAGGTTTAGAGGGATACGGGTGGTCCGTCTGTGGAAGGAGCTGCCGGAGGGAGTGGTCGAGGCAGGTACATTAACGACACTCGGACAGGGACAGGGATAGGAAAGGTTTAGAGGGATACGGGTGGTCCATCTGTGGAAGGAGCTGCCAGAGGGAGTGGTCGAGGCAGGTACATTAACGACACTCGGACAGGGACACGGATAGGAAAGGTTTAGAGGGATACGGGAGAAACTTGGACAGATGGGTTTGATTTTATAAATGTGGGTTGGAGAATCAACCCCTGGGTTACCCTAATGCGTGGTGGCATGAACGTCAATTTCTGCAACTTCTGGAAATTTCTCCCATCACCCCCACCCCCTATGTTTTCCATTCTCCATCCTTGCTCCCCTCTCACCTCCTTCTTTTTCCTCACCTGCCCATCACTTCCCCTGGGTCGCCCTCCCACCCCATCGTCCACTCTCCTCTCCTACCTCGGCCTGTTACCTCGTCCGCCTCTCCCCTCCCAGTTTCTCACCCACCTGCCCCCTCGCCAGGTCTCACCTTCCGGCCTGTCCTCCTTCTCACCCCTCTCCCCTTCCCCCCACCTTCGTATTCTTGCCCCTGCCCCTTTCCTTTCCGGTCCTGATGAAGGGCCTTGGCCCCAAAATGTCCCTGGTCCCCTCTGGAGCCACGAACCCACGGCCTCCACTTATGCCAAGTGAGCTGACCGTCCAGCTGGAGAGGCAACGGCTTCTGTTCCCTCTGGGCGCCCTCCAACCTCGTGGTGTAAATATCGATTTCTCCTTCTGGTGGACAAAGTTCCACCCCCCCCCCTTCCTCTTATTTCCACTCGGACCCAGTACTTCTCATCACCCCCTCCTCGGTCCCCTCCTCCTTCCCTCTCTCCACTCTCCTCTCCTACCAGATTCCTTCCTCTCCAGCCCTTGACCTTTCCCACCCACCTGGCTTCACCTATGACCTTCCAACTCACCCCTCTCCCCTCCCCCCACCGTTCTATTCTGGGGTTTCTCCCCACCGCCCCCCTTCCTTTCCAGCCCCGATGAAGGGTCTCGGCCCAAAACGTCGACTGTACGCTTTTCCACCGATGCTGAGCATTTCAAGTCACGTCAGGTCAAGTCAAGTTTATTTAACTACCGTCACGTATACCACCGAGAGAGACGACGGCTCCCTGGACCAGGGTGTAAAGCAGAGTCATAGAAACACAGGAAACCTGCAGCACAATACAGGCCCTTCGGCCCACAAAGCTGTGCTGGACACGTCCTTTGTGCAGAAGTCAACAGCCATATTGGTATGGAAACTCACTACTACCACAAGTTTAAAATTTAAACTTTAAATTTTCTCATTTGCACAGCGTTAGCACACTATTAAAGATGTATGATCTTATTTAATTTGGTTACATAGCTAATAAGCTCTGAAATGTTAAAAAGGAAGAAATTACCTAGGCTTACCCGTGGCCCTCTATTTTTCTAAGCTCCATGTACCTGTCCGGGAGTCTCTTAAAAGACCCGATCGTATCCACCTCCACCAACGTCGCCGGCAGCCTATTCCACGCACTCACCACTCTCTGAGTGAAAAACTTACCCCTGACATCTCCTCTGTACCTACTCCCCAGCACCTTAAACCTGTGTCCTCTTGTGGCAGCCATTTCATCCCTGGGGAAAAAGCCTCTGACTATCCACATGATCGATGCCTCTCATCATCTTGTACACCTCTATCAGGTCCCCTCTCATCCTCCGCCGCTCCAAGGAGAAAAGGCCGAGTTCACTCGACCTATCCTCATAAGGCATGCTCCCCGATGAGTCGTACACATAACACACAGTAACTTAGGAAATTGAGAATTCAATCCACTGATGAACGCCGGGTGAACGAGCAGTCTTCGGGGTAACTGCAAGTCTGTCACTCTGCTCGAGTGTTGATGCTTCTTTTGGCCGGTGGGGAGAGGGGCGGTTGCTCGCAGCTGCAGGAGGGAGGGGAGCTGGGGTGGGGGTGGGGGGGGACTGTCGGGTTCAAACATTTAACTGTCGTTCCCTCTTTGGGGCAACCCTGTGTTTTCGAGGGCGTCTGCCTTTCGGGATGCATTTCCCTGACCTTACATGTCGCTTTGAAACCTTTGAGATTACACACAGATAGACACAGAGCAGCGATTAAATATTGCAGGGTACAGCACAGATTACACCAGGCCGCAAACCCTTTCGAAAGTGTTGCTCCCACAGACCGCCTGAGGCTGAACATGAACGTAACTTCAGTCTCTATCTGTCAGAGCCGTCTCTACTTCCCGAGGAGACTGAGGTTCTTTAACATCTGCCGGACGATGCTGAGGATGTCCTACGAGTCTGTGGTGGCCAGTGCTATCATGTTTGCTGTTGTGTGCTGGGGCAGCAGGCTGAGGGTAGCAGACACCAACAGAATCAACAAACTCATTCGTAAGGCCAGTGATGTTGTGGGGGTGGAACTGGACTCTCTGACGGTGGTGTCGGAAAAGAGGATGCTGTCCAAGTTGCATGCCATCTTGGACAATGTCTCCCATCCACTCCATAATGTACTGGTTAGACACAGGAGTACATTCAGCCAGAGACTCATTCCACCGAGATGTAACACTGAGCGTCATAGGAAGTCATTCCTGCCTGTGGCCATCAAACTTTACAACTCCTCCCTCCGAGTGTCAGACTCCCTGAGCAAATAGGCTGGTCCTGGACTTATTTCCACTGGGCATGATTAACTTATCATTTAATTATTTATGGTTTTATATGGCAATATTTCTTCACTATTCTTGGTTGGTGCGGCTGTAACGAAACCCAATTTCCCTCGGGATCAATAAAGTATGTCTGTCTGTCTGTCTGTCTACTTGTATCACGAAGGGATTTGAACAAACAGGTGTAACCCGCAGGTTCGACCAGCAACGTTAATCTAGGGGGAGACACCCTCCGGCCCGGCCAAACCTGAGAAATCTCGTTTGGGTGGATGCTGCGTGATGTGTTCCCGTTACAAGTCATTACCGCGACATAACAAACAGTGCACGATATGCAATTAAATGATTGAGCTCTATAATTTTCAATTTGACCAGAGGGTTAGTAAAGAAAACAAAGAGAAGCAGGGCCCATTTTAATGAAACAGTCTCATGCGCACATTGGAGCACATAGTTTCCCCTCGTCCGTTTGTGCTCCGTCAATTTCCTCCGGGTGTCAATAGACAAAAGGTGCAGAAGTAGACCATTCGGCCCCTCGAGCCTGCACCGCCATTTTGAGATCATGGCTGATCATCTACTATCAATACCCGGTTCCTGCCTTGTCCCCATATCCCTTGATTCCCCTATCCATAAGATACCTATCTAGCTCCTTCTTGAAAGCATCCAGAGAATTGGCCTCCACTACCTTCCGAGGCAGTGCATTCCAGACCCCCACAACTCTCTAGGAGAAGAAGTTTCTCCTTAACTCTGTCCTAAATGACCTACCCCTTATTCTCAAACCATGCCCTCTGGTACTGGACTCTCCCAGCATCTGGAACATATTTCCTGCCTCCATCTTGTCCAATCCCTTAATAATCTTATATGTTTCGTCGACTCCCGGCCCCGTTCCAAGTCTACTTCGTCCTGCAGTCCACGAACTCTCCAAACTGGCATCTTCTCTCTCCATCTTCCGCCCAGCGAAAGACTGGGAAACCTTCTGCTGGGCCCACACGTTGCAAAGCCCCCGTTATCTCTAGTCATTAACCCAACACAGAGAAACCATTACATTAGAAGTGAACCCTTCGCCACAGGAAATTAAATTTTGTTGAATAAAGCGCGTTTATTTGCTGCTGACAGTTTGCAAAAGATCGACTGAGCTGCAAAACCTTCTCCTGACGATTTCCATCTGTACTCGGTGTCTGAGTCTCCTCACGGAAGTGTCCAAGCACGATGAGCGGGATCGATGGATTCCAGTTGCCCCGAGACCATGCCTCCACGACCGCGATCTCACTCCAGCTGCCCCGATACCATGCCCCCACGACCGCAATCTCACTCCAGTTGCCCCGATACCATGCCCCCACGACGCAATCTCACTCCAGTTGCCCCAATACCATGCCCCCACGACCGCAATCTCACTCCAGTTGCCCCAATACCATGCCCCCACGACCGCAATCTCACTCCAGTTGCCCCGATACCATGTCCCCACGACCGCGATCTCACTCCAGTTGCCCCGATACCATGCCTCCACGACCGCGATCTCACTCCAGTTGCCCCGATACCATGTCCCCACGACCGCGATCTCTCCAGTTGCCCCGATACCATGCCCCCACGACCGCGATCTCACTCCAGTTGCCCCGATACCATGTCCCCACGACCGCGATCTCACTCCTGTTGCCCCGATACCGTGCCCCCACGACCGCGATCTCACTCCAGTTGCCCCGATACCATGCCTCCACGACCGCGATCTCACTCCAGTTGCCCCGATACCATGTCCCCACGACCGCGATCTCACTCCAGTTGCCCCGATACCATGTCCCCACGACCGCGATCTCACTCCTGTTGCCCCGATACCGTGCCCCCACGACCGCGATCTCACTCCAGTTGCCCCGATACCGTGCCCCCACGACCGCGATCTCACTCCAGTTGCCCCGATACCGTGTCCCCACGACTGCAATCTCACTCCAGTTGCCCCGATACCGTGCCCCCACGACCGCGATCTCACTCCAGTTGCCCCGATACCATGCCCCCACGACCGCGATCTCACTCCAGTTGCCCCGATACCGTGCCCCCACGACCGCGATCTCACTCCAGTTGCCCCGATACCGTGCCCCCACGACCGCGATCTCTCCAGTTGCCCCGATACCATGCCCCCACGACCGCGATCTCACTCCAGTTGCCCCGATACCGTGCCCCCACGACCGCGATCTCACTCCAGTTGCCCCGATACCATGCCCCCACGACCGCGATCTCACTCCAGTTGCCCCGGTACCGTGCCCCCACGACCGCGATCTCACTCCAGTTGCCCCGATACCATGCCCCCACGACCGCGATCTCACTCCAGTTGCCCCGATACCATGCCCCCACGACGCAATCTCACTCCAGTCGCCCCGATACCGTGCCCCCACAACGCAATCTCACTCCAGTTGCCCCGATACCATGCCCCCACGACGCAATCTCACTCCAGTTGCCCCAATACCATGTCCCCACGACCGCGATCTCACTCCAGTTGCCCCGATACCATGCCCCCACGACCGCGATCTCACTCCAGTTGCCCCGATACCATGCCCCCACGACGCAATCTCACTCCAGTTGCCCCGATACCATGCCCCCACGACCGCAATCTCACTCCAGTTGCCCTGATACCATGCCCCCACGACCGCGATCTCACTCCAGTTGCCCCGATACCCTGCCCCCACGACCGCGATCTCACTCCAGTTGCCCCGATACCATGCCCCCACAACGCAATCTCACTCCAGTTGCCCCGATACCGTGCCCCCACGGCCGCGATCTCACTCCAGTTGCCCCGATACCGTGCCTCCACGACCGCAATCTCACTCCAGTTGCCCCGATACCGTGCCCCCACGACCGCGATCTCACTCCAGTTGCCCCGATACCATGCCCCCACGACCGCAATCTCACTCCAGTTGCCCCGATACCATGCCCCCACGACCGCGATCTCACTCCAGTTGCCCCGATACCATGTCCCCACGACCGCGATCTCACTCCAGTTGCCCCGATACCATGTCCCCACGACCGCAATCTCACTCCAGTTGCCCCGATACCATGCCCCCACGACCGCGATCTCACTCCAGTTGCCCCGATACCATGTCCCCACGACCGCGATCTCACTCCAGTTGCCCCGATACCATGTCCCCACGACCGCGATCTCACTCCAGTTGCCCCGATACCGTGCCCCCACGACCGTGATCTCACTCCAGTTGCCCCGATACCATGCCCCCACGACCGCGATCTCACTCCAGTTGCCCCGATACCGTGTCCCCACGACCGCGATCTCACTCCAGTTGCCCCGATACCGTGCCCCCACGACCGCGATCTCCTGATGAAACCTTTCCCCGTGCTCGTCACTGACACTGACAAGGTTTGCAGGGAAGGAGTGGAAATGGGAATGAACGCAGAAAATGAATCTTCGTGACGTGTTGCACTTCCTGCTTGGAGCATGTTGTCAACCAGCAGCATATAACCGTAACCATAACCATCTCTCCCCTCCACTCACTGACCTGTCCCCCTTTACCCCCCGATACAACCCCCACCATAGAACCATATAACAATTACAGCACGGAAACAGGCCATCTCAGTCCTTCTAGTCCGTGCCGAACGCTTACTCTCACCTAGTCCCACCGGCCCGCACTCAGCCCATAACCCTCCATTCCTTTCCTGTCCATATACCTATCCAATTTTACTTTAAATGACAATATCGAACCTGCCTCTACCACTTCTACTGGAAGCTCCTTCCACACAGCTACCACTCTCTGAGTAAAGAAGTTCCCCCTCATGTTGCCCGTAAACTTTTGCCCCCTAACTCTCAACTCATGTCCTCTTGTTTGAATCTCCCCTACTCTCAATGGAAAAAGCCTATCCACATCAACTCTATCTATCCCCCTCATAATTTTAAATACCTCTATCAAGTCCCCCCTCAACCTTCTACGCTCCAAAGAATAAAGACCTAACTTGTTCAACCTTTCCCTGTAACTTAGGTGCTGAAACCCAGGTAACATTCTAGTAAATCTCCTCTGTACTCTCTCTATTTTGTTGACATCTTTCCTATAATTCGGGACCAGGACTCTACACAATAGTTGGTGTACATGAAGTCTGATGCCCTGCAGTTGTCGAGACAATCACTGAATGCCCTGCATGTGATTATTTTCTGGTCCCACTGGAAGTTCTTTGAATTGCCTGATATTGATGACCTGCGGACCACCAGAAACACCTTCCTCCATCTTGGCGTCAGGTAGTCTGACTTGAATTACAAATCGGCATGACAAATGTAGGCGATCTCGGAAAAAAATGGCACGTGATCGGGAAAACCTCATTCTCCGGATCGGCAGCCCAAAGTTCCCCAGATGCACCCGGAAGCAAAACAGGAGTTCGGCAACCCGATGGCCTGGGGGAAGACGTTGTTTCTCACCCTGTCCGCCGTGCTTCTCCTGCTCCGTAATCTCCGAAGAAAGCCAAAGAGGACGCCGGATTGGGTTGGGGGGAGGGTGGGGATCTTTAATGACGCTCCCGATGGACGGGAGGGAGAGCCCCCTGGTCCTCCCAGTTGTTCTCACTGTCCTTTGTAGGGATTTCAGGGCCGATGCGACTGGTCGGGACGCTCTCGATGGTGCGCCTGTAAACCGGGGTAAAAGGGGGGTGGACGGGGGGTGGGGTGAGCCTTGATTGCCTCATTCGCCTCAGGAAGTCTGCCGTGCCTCCTTGTTCAGGGAGGTGATGCTGACAACATAGAACAAAGAAGAGTACAGCCCAGGAACAGGCCATTCAGCCCACAACATCGTGCTGACCCAGATGAAATGACCTCTCCGGGTTGAACTCCATCTGCCACTTCTCAGCCCACTTCTGCATCCTATCAATGTCTCTCTGCAATCTTCGACAATCCTCTACACTATCCACAACACCACCAACCTTTGAGTCGTCTGCAAACTTGCCAACCCACCCTTCGACCCCCCCACATCCAGGTCGTTAATAAAAATCACAAAAAGCAGAGGTCCCAGAACAGATCCTTGTGGGACACCACTAGTCACAACCCTCCAATCTGAATGTACTCCCTCCACCATGACCCTCTGCCTTCTGCAGGCAAGCCAATTCTGAATCCACCTGGCCAAACTTCCCTGGATCCCATGCCTTCTGACTTTCTGAATAAGCCTACCGTGTGGAACCTTGTCAAATGCCTTACTAAAATCCTTGTAGATCACATCCACTGCACTACCCTCATCTCTATGCCTGGTCCCCTCCTCAGAGATCTACAATACTTCCTTTAAATGACTTATAGTTTTCACACAACTCCTCCTTCGCACCCACACTTAAATGAAGGTTAATCTCTGCCGCATCCGCAGATACCTGCGGCCTAAGTGTTTGTCGGATCAACTCCAACCTGCAGCTCGAGCCGTGTTTTCATTTCCATCTACAATCCACGCTTAGCTCTGAAGGATGGCTGGCTTTGAAATGAGTATTTGCTGTGTAACTCCAGAATATGCCCCAACACACAATTACACACACACACACACACACACACACAGACACACACACACACACACACACTCACTCACACACACACTCACACACACACACAAACACACACACACACACACACACTCACAATCTCATAGCTTCACACCACAGTCTCACACACACACTCACTCACTCACTCACTCACACACACACACACACACACACTCACACACACTCACAATCTCATAGCTTCACACCACAGTCTCACACACACACTCACTCACTCACACACACACACACACACACACACACACACACACATACACACACACACACATACACATACACAATCTCATAGCTTCACACCACAGTCTCACACACACACACACACACACAGGATCTCTCTCTCATTCCACTCAACGCACACACACACTCACCGTTCGATAGGTCACCCATCACTCGTCTGAATTCCAGTGAATACAGGCCCAGAGCCATCAAACTCACCTCCTATGACAAACCATTCAATCCTGGAATCGTTTTTGTGAATCTCCTCTGGACCCTCTCCGATACCAGCATACCCTTTCTCAGACGAGGGGCCCTAAACTAGATAGATAGATAGATAGATAGATACTTTATTCATCCCCATGGGGAAATTCAACTTTTTTTTCCAATGTCCCATACACTTGTTGTAGCAAAACTAATTACATACAATACTTAACTCAGTAAAAAATATGATATGCATCTAAATCACTATCTCAAAAAGCATTAATAATAGCTTTTAAAAAGTTCTTAAGTCCTGGCGGTTGAATTGTAAAGCCTAATGGCATTGGGGAGTATTGACCTCTTCATCCTGTCTGAGGAGCATTGCATCGATAGTAACCTGTCGCTGAAACTGCTTCTCTGTCTCTGGATGGTGCTATGTAGAGGATGTTCAGAGTTTTCCATAATTGACCGTAGTCTACTCAGCGCCCTTCGCTCAGCTACCGATGTTAAACTCTCCAGTACTTTGCCCACGACAGAGCCCACCTTCCTTACCAGCTTATTAAGACGTGAGGCGTCCCTCTTCTTAATGCTTCCTCCCCAACACGCCACCACAAAGAAGAGGGCGCTCTCCACAACTGACCTATAGAACATCTTCAGCATCTCACTACAGACATTGAATGACGCCAACCTTCTAAGGAAGTACAGTCGACTCTGTGCCTTCCTGCACAAGGCATCTGTGTTGGCAGTCCAGTCTAGCTTCTCGTCTAACTGTACTCCCAGATACTTGTAGGTCTTAACCTGCTCCACACATTCTCCATTAATGATCACTGGCTCCATATGAGGCCTAGATCTCCTAAAGTCCACCACCATCTCCTTGGTCTTGGTGATATTGAAACTGCTCACAATACTCAAAATGAGTGCTTTATAACTTCAGCATAACGTCACGAACTTTATAGTCTTTGCAGTGGCTGTACGATGCAAATCACAATATTAGAACAGGGTGAATTACAGTAAATGTGGCTTTTTCCACTGAGGTTGGGTGGGACTGCAACCATAGACTCAGGAGCATAACTAGACGCAGAATCTGCTCCACCATTTCATCGTGGCTAATCCAATTTTCCTCTCAGCCCCAACCTCCTGCATTCCCTCCATATCCCTTCACGCCCTGAGCAATCTACAATCTATCAACCTCCGCCTGAAATATACATAAAGATTGGTCCTCCACGGCAGCCTGTGGCAACGAATTCCACAGATTCACCACCCTCTGGCTCAAGAAATTGCTCCTCACCTCCGTTCTAAATGGATGCCCCTTTATTCTGAGGCTGTGCCCTCTGGTCCTAGACTCCCCCACTATAGGAAACATCATCTCCACGTCCACTCTATCTGTGTCCTCTGGTCCTAGACTCCCCCACTACAGGAAACATCCTCTCCACATCCACTCTATCTGTGTCCTCTGGTCCTAGACCCCCCCACTGTAGGAAACATCCTCTCCACATCCACTCTATCTGTGTCCTCTGGTCCTAGACTCCCCCACTATAGGAAACATCCTCTCCACATCCACTCTATCTGTGTCCTCTGGCCCTAGACTCCCCCACTACAGGAAACATCCTCTCCACATCCACTCTATCTGTGTCCTCTGGTCCTAGACTCCCCCACTACAGGAAACATCCTCTCCACATCCACTCTATCTGTGTCCTCTGGTCCTAGACTCCCCCACTATAGGAAACATCCTCTCCACATCCACTCTATCTGTGTCCTCTGGTCCTAGACTCCCCCACTGTAGGAAACATCCTCTCCACGTGCACTCTCTCAAGTCTTTTAACCATTTGATAGGTTTCAACAAGGTCACCCCTCGTTCGTCTGAATTCCAGTGAATACAGGCCCGGAGCCGTCAAACACTCTTCATCTGACAGACCGTTCAATCCTGGAATCATTTTCATGAACCTCCCTTGTACCCTCTCCAGTTTCAGCACATCCTTTCTAAGTTCGGGGCCCAGAACTGCTCACGATACTCCAAGCGAGGCATCACCGGTGCTTTATAAAGTCTCGACGTTACATCCTTGCTCTTATATTCTAGTCTGCTTGAAATGAATGCTAACATTGCATTTGCCTTCCTCACCACAGGCCTAACCTGCAAATTAACCTTCAGGGAATCCTGCACAGGGACTGCCAAATCTCTTTGTGCCTCAGTGTTTCGTATCTCCTCTCTATCGAGAAAATAGTGAACCCTGTCGTTTCCTCTACCAAAGCGCACGACCGTACGCTTCCCGACACTGTATTCCACCTGCCACCTTATTCCCCCGTTCTCCTCGTCTGCCCAAGACCATCTGTAGCCCCTCCGCTTCCTCAGAACCACCTGCCTTCGTACCATCTGCAACAAAGCCATCAATAACATAAGAAGAGTCGGCCCCAACACGGACCCCAGTGGAACTCCACTAGTCACCGGCAGCCAAGTCTTCCTTTATTCCCACTCTTTGCCTCCTGCCGATCAGCCACTGGTTTATCCACGCTGGGATCTTTCCTGTAATGCCGTGGGCTCCTAGCTTGTTCAGCAGCCTCACGAGAGGCCGCTTGTCGAAGGACTTCTGAAAACCCAAGCTCACAGCACCCACCGATTCTCCTTCGTCCGTCCTGCCCGTTATTTCCTCAGAGAATCCCAACAGGTTCGTCAGGGAAGATTTTCCCTTGAGGAAACCGTGCTGACTTCGGCCTATTTTATCACGTGGATCCGAGTGCACTGGAACCTCATCCTTAACAATCGACTCGCACACCTTCCCAACCACCGAGGTCAGACTGACAGGCCTACAACTTCCCGTCTACTACCCCCATCTCATACCCTCACCCTAACCCACACCTTTCCAACCACCGAGGTCAGACTGACAGGCCTACAGGTTCCCGTCTACTGCCCCCGTCTCATACCCTCACCCTAACCCACACCTTCCCAACCACCGAGGTCAGACTGACAAGCCTACAGGTTCCCGTCTACTGTCCCCGTCTCATACCCTAACCCTAACGCACACCTTCCCAACCACCGAGGTCAGACTGACAGGCCTACAACTTCCCGTCTACTGCCCCCCGTCTCATACCCTAACCCTAACCCACACCTTCCCAACCACCGAGGTCAGACTGACAGGCCTACAACTTCCCGTCTACTGCCCCCCGTCTCATACCCTAACCCTAACCCACACCTTCCCAACCACCGAGGTCAGACTGACAGGCCTACAAGTTCCCGTCTACTGTCCCCGTCTCATACCCTAACCCTAACCCACACCTTCCCAACCACCGAGGTCAGACTGACAGGCCTACAAGTTCCCGTCTACTGCCCCCGTCTCATACCCTAACCCACACCTTCCCAACCACCGAGGTCAGACTGACAGGCCTACAAGTTCCCGTCTAGTGCCCCCGTCTCATACCCTAACCCTAACCCACACCTTCCCAATCACCGAGGTCAGACTGACAGGCCTACAAGTTCCCGTCTACTGTCCCCGTCTCATACCCTAACCCTAACCCACACCTTCCCAACCACCGAGGTCAGACTGACAGGCCTACAAGTTCCCGTCTACTGCCCCCATCTCATACCCTAACCCACACCTTCCCAACCACCGAGGTCAGACTGACAGGCCTACAAGTTCCCGTCTAGTGCCCCCGTCTCATACCCTAACCCTAACCCACACCTTCCCAATCACCAAGGTCAGACTGACAGGCCTACAAGTTCCCGTCTACTGCCCCCGTCTCGTATTGAAGAGTGGAGGGACATCTGCAATTTTCCAGTCTCCCGGAACTGTTCCAGGATCTAGTGATTCTTGAATGATCATTCCTAATGCCTCCACCATCTTTTCAGCCACCTCCTCCAGAGCCCTGAGGAGTTTAACCGTCTGGTCCAGGTGACTTATCTGCTTTCAAGCCTTTCAGTTTCCCGAGAACCTTCTCTCCGGTAATGGTAACTTCACACACTTCCTGACACCAGGAAATTCCGTCACACTGCTGGTGTTGTCCACAGGGAAGACCAATGCAAAGTACTTATTCAGTCCGTCGGCCATGTCCCCTATTACTACCTCTCTGGTGCTCCGATGTCCACTCTCGCCTCTACTTTTCACTTCACGTACCTGAAAAATCTTCTGCTATCCTCTTTAATACTTTTGGCGAGCTGACTTTTTCGTGTTCCCTATTTACACTCTTAATGAGTTTCTTTACTCGGTTCTTGAAATCCTCGAACTTCCCACGGATTTTCCCTCCATGAGACGCCCTCTCGCTGGCTTGGACTTCCCTTGTTAGCCATGGCTGTGTCGTCATTCCTTTAGAATACTGTTTTCCCTCTTTGGGATGCACAAACCCTCTGCCTCCCAGAGATTCCAGCCGGTGCCGTTCTGCCGTCAACCCTGCCAGCGTTAATTTCCGAACAATTCCGGCCAGCTCCTCTCCCATGCCTCTGTCACCACCCCCCCTCACTCACTGCGCTGTAGTACTGGCGTGGTGAACTACATATCCCTGTCTGGACTGCTCCTCCCACAGACCCCCGCTGAGAAGGGGTGGGCGTTAGGACGGAGAGCAGTCAGAGGGAATGACCCAGGTGTGGTGAACTACATATCCCTGGTCTGGACTGCTCCTCCCACAGACCCCTGTATAAAGGCAGTTGTGGAGAGCGCCCTCTTCGCTATAGGTCAGTTGTGGAGAGCGCCCTCTTATTTGTGGTGGCGTGTTGGGGAGGAAGCATTAAGAAGAGGGACGCCTCACGTCTTAATAAGCTGGTAAGGAAGGCGGGCTCTGTCGTGGGCAAAGTACTGGAGAGTTTAACATCGGTAGCTGAGCGAAGGGCGCTGAGTAGGCTACGGTCAATTATGGAAAACTCTGAACATCCTCTACATAGCACCATCCAGAGACAGAGAAGCAGTTTCAGCGACAGGTTACTATCGATGCAATGCTCCTCAGACAGGATGAAGAGGTCAATACTCCCCAATGCCATTCGGCTTTACAATTCAACCGCCAGGACTTAAGAACTTTTTAAAAGCTATTATTAATGCTTTTTGAGATAGTTGATTTAGATGCATATCATATTTTTTTACCTGAGTTAAGTATTGTATGTAATTAGTTTTGCTACAACAAGTGTATGGGACATTGGAAAAAAAGTTGAATTTCCCCATGGGGATGAATAAAGTATCTATCTATCTATCTATCTATCTGAGCCCGGCCTCATTCTCCAGGATGTAGTGTTGTTCATTCTTCCAGTCAATAAAAGCCGATATCTCGTTGCCTACGTCTCAGAGTGAGTTATTGATGGTGCATCAACTGGTACATCTCCCTTTAGCTTCTCACCCTCACGTTCCAGGGCGAATCCGATCGTATTCTGATTGTGCTCTCTCATCGTTTCCGGTTCATTGCACAACACCCAGTCCAGGACAGCTGATGCCTGAGTGCTCTGAAAATCTGCCTGGTAGGCACTCTGAAAACCCCCTTCCCGGAATCCAGCACTGACCTGACATCTGCCCCTTTGGCCTGCCTCTCCAGCCTCCTGTGCAAATTGTTGACCACATCCTCACTACCGTGGTCATGGGGCAAGGGTGCAAGGTGAGACGTCTGGAGGGGGGGGGTATCTTCTCCCCCTCAGAGTGCGGGATGAGCGGTGCACGCCATCTCCAGCTCGATGTTTCAGGGGAATCTTGGATCGGTACATGGACGGTGGGAGCCTAGCACAGACTAGATGGGCCGAAGGGCCTGTTTCTGCGCCGTGCTTTCCGACCGTGGAAAGCCACAGGGGCCACTTGCACGCAGACCTTGAGCCTGGGTGCAGACTGCACGCTGACTGCTCGGCTCGTATTAATAACCACAGGCAGTTGCCTGTGATCTCAGCGGCTCCAGGGGACCGTGGTGCACACAGGAAGCTGGGAGGTGTCGCACAAACGCCTCCCCCAACGCTCGCAGTTGAAGCAAAAGCACGGACCCGGTCGTGCGCTCGCCTGCAGCCCCGACATCGCACCGAGCCCGGGAGGGTCTGCGTCTGGTGAGTCCCAGCCTACCGTCTCCCGATCGTGGCGGGGGGGGTGCGGGAGGGCTTCGGGGCAGAGGCCCGGAGGTGTGAGTGAGTCAGTGGCCCTCCCTCTGCCACCCTCTCCCCTGGCCCCACATCCCCTCTCCCTCCCTATCCCACCTTCCTCTCCCCCGTCTCCTTCCAGCCTCTCCTTTTCTCACCCTCCCACTCAAGCTACCTCCCCGACTCACTCTTTCTGTTCCTCTCCCTCCTTCCTATTCGACCCTCCCTTCCTCTCCTCCTTCCACTAACTTTCCCTCCATTCCTCCCTTCTGTGCTCTGTCCCTCCAGCCTGCTCCCTCCCCTCCCTCCTTCCTTCCCTCAGCACTAGCCTCCCTCCCAACAACACCGGGTCTCTCTGCTCTCCTCCATCTGCCCCTCTCCCTCGGGTTCCCGCCCCAGTGAGAGAGAGCGAAAATGATTGAAAGAGTGTGTGTGAGAGAGAGGGAGAGAGAGTGAAAATGATTGAAAGAGTGTGTGTGAGAGAGAGAGAGAGAGAGAGGGAGGGGAAAAAAGAGAGGGGGGGTTTGAGAGCAAGAGAAATGGAGAGCGAGCGAGACAGAGAGAGTGAACGGGGTGGGGGGTGGCGATATGGCTGGGATTCATGCACCCCGTTATAGCCCAGTGACCCTGGGTTAGAGAGGGAGGGGGTGATGGAGATTTGGGGGTGGGTTTCCTGCCCAGTGATCCTGGGTTAGAGAGGGAGGGGTGATGGAGATTTGGGGGGGGGGTTTCCTGCCCAGTCACCCCTGGGTTAGAGAGGGAGGGGTGATGGAGATTTGGGGGGGGTTTCCTGCCCAGTCACCCCTGGGTTAGAGAGGGAGGGGTGATGGAGATTTGGGGGGGGGTTTCCTGCCCAGTGATCCTGGGTTAGAGAGGGAGGGGGTGATGGAGATTTTGGGGGTGGGTTTCCTGCCCAGTCACCCCTGGGTTAGAGAGGGAGGGGTGATGGAGATTTGGGGGGGGGGGTTCCTGCCCAGTGACCCTGGGAGAGAGGGAGGGGTGATGGAGATTTGGGGGTGGGTTTCCTGCCCAGTCACCCCTGGGTTAGAGAGGGAGGGGTGATGGAGATTTGGGGGGGGGTTTCCTGCCCAGTCACACCTGGGTTAGAGAGGGAGGGGTGATGGAGATTTGGGGGGGGGTTGCCTGCCCAGTCACCCCTGGGTTAGAGAGGGAGGGGTGATGGAGATTTTGGGGTGGGTTTCCTGCCCAGTGACCCTGGGAGAGAGGGAGGGGGTGATGGAGATTCCGGTGGGCAGGGGTTCCTGTCCAGTGACCCCTGGGTTAGAGAGGGAGTGGGTGTTGGGATTCGGAGGAGATGTCAGGGGTAAGTTTTTCACTCAGAGAGTGGTGAGTGCGTGGAATGGGCTGCCGGCGACGGTGGTGGAGGTGGATACGATAGGGTCTTTTAAGAGACTCCCGGACAGGTACATGGAGCTTAGAAAAAATAGAGGGCTATGGGTAATCCTAGTAATTTCTAAGGTAGGGACATGTTTGGCTCAACTTTGTGGGCCGAAGGGCCTGTATTGTGCTGTAGGTTTCCTATAGTGGGAGAGTCTAGGACCAGAGGGCACAGATAGAGTGGATGTGGAGAGGATGTTTTCTATAGTGGGGGAGTCTCGGACCAGAGGACACAGATAGAGTGGATGTGAAGAGGATGTTTCCTGTAGTGGGGGAGTCTAGGACTAGAGGACACAGATAGAGTGGATGTGGAGAGGATATTTCCTGTAGTGGGGGAGTCTAGGACCAGAGGACACAGATAGAGTGGATGTGGAGAGGATGTTTCCTGTAGTGGGGGAGTCTAGGACCAGAGGACACAGATAGAGTGGATGTGGAGAGGATGTTTCCTATAGTGGGAGAGTCTAGGACCAGAGGACACAGATAGAGTGGATGTGGAGAGGATGTTTCCTGTAGTGGGGGAGTCTAGGACCAGAGGACACAGATAGAGTGGATGTGGAGAGGATGTTTCCTGTAGTGGGGGAGTCTAGGACCAGAGGACACAGATAGAGTGGATGTGGAGAGGATGTTTCCTATAGTGGGAGAGTCTAGGACCAGAGGACACAGATAGAGTGGATGTGGAGAGGATGTTTCCTGTAGTGGGGGAGTCTCGGACCAGAGGACACAGATAGAGTGGATGTGGAGAGGATGTTTCCTGTAGTCGGGGAGTCTAGGACCAGAGGACACAGATAGAGTGGATGTGGAGAGGATGTTTCCTGTAGTGGGGGAGTCTAGGACCAGAGGGCACAGATAGAGTGGATGTGGAGAGGATGTTTCCTGTAGTGGGGGAGTCTAGGACCAGAGGACACAGATAGAGTGGATGTGGAGAGGATGTTTCCTGTAGTGGGGGAGTCTAGGACCAGAGGACACAGATAGAGTGGATGTGGAGAGGATGTTTCCTATAGTGGGAGAGTCTAGGACCAGAGGACACAGATAGAGTGGATGTGGAGAGGATGTTACCTGTAGTGGGGGAGTCTCGGACCAGAGGACACAGATAGAGTGGATGTGGAGAGGATGTTTCCTATAGTGGGAGAGTCTAGGACCAGAGGACACAGATAGAGTGGATGTGGAGAGGATGTTTCCTGTAGTGGGGGAGTCTAGGACCAGAGGACACAGATAGAGTGGATGTGGAGAGGATGTTTCCTGTAGTGGGGGAGTCTAGGACCAGAGGACACAGATAGAATGGATGTGGAGAGGATGTTTCCTGTAGTGGGGGAGTCTAGGACTAGAGGGCACAGATAGAGTGGATGTGGAGAGGATGTTTCCTATAGTGGGGGAGTCTAGGGCCAGAGGACACAGATAGAGTGGATGTGGAGAGGATATTTCCTATAGTGGGGGAGTCTAGGACCAGAGGGCACAGATAGAGTGGATGTGGAGAGGATGTTTCCTGTAGTGGGGGAGTCTAGGACTAGAGGGCACAGATAGAGTGGATGTGGAGAGGATGTTTCCTGTAGTGGGGGAGTCTAGGACCAGAGGGCACAGATAGAGTGGATGTGGAGAGGATGTTTCCTATAGTGGGGGAGTCTAGGACCAGAGGGCACAGATAGAGTGGATGTGGAGAGGATGTTTCCTATAGTGGGGGAGTCTTGGAACAGCGGACACGGTCAGACATCTACGTGTTTGGCGTGTTACTGTGATCTGGTGACATTTGCAGAGACTCACCTGAGAGAGGGAAAGTACAGGGTTTCTGATGTCCCAAGACTTGGTCGTTCAGATGCGGTGGGCGAGGGGGGCGGAGGGTTTGCTGCCCCGATGAGGGCATATCCGGTGGTCGAGGTTAGTATCGGTGTGAGACGGGGCCCCAGCGAGGTCACGGCGTGCTTCAGGAGTGTGGAGAACAGCGAGTGAAGCTGGTTCGGGGCCCGTCCTCCTTTAGGTGGGAAAAGCCAGGTTCGTCCAGCTCGATGCTGGGCTGGTCGAGTTCGGTGCCGGAAGAGGCCCGGAGCGCGTCACTGGTGCTTTGGAGAATTCAAACGCCTGGCCAGACGGGCTGAAAAGGCAAAAGGTGTCGGGACCAGAGACTCGGGCCGAGCCGGTTCTGGCCCGCGACGTTCTACTCCGCTAAGGCTGAGGCGGTGCCCATGCCTGGCTCCGACTGCTCCCGGCCTCGGGCGGGGTTATCCAACAAACGCATCGATGCCTGGCCTTTACTCTTTGCACGATTTATTATTTTCCTCTCTCTGCGCTTTGGGAAAATTGGGTTTCTTGTTGCCGTTAAGCAGACAAGTCTGAAGGTTGCCTTATTTACCCAGAGGGTGGTGAATCTGTGGAATTTGTTGCCACGTTCCGGGTCATTGGGTGCATTTAAGGCGGAGATTGATGGGTTCTTGATTGGACTTGGCATCGACGGTGACGGGGAGAAGGCCGGGGAGTGGGGTTGTGGAGGGGAGAGTAAAAGGATCGGCCATGATCGAACGGCAGAGCAGACTCGGTGGGCCAGACGGCCCAGTTCTGCCCCTGCGTCTCAGGGTCTTATCAATGTCGTTATAAAGAAGGCAAGATAGCGGCTATACTTTATTAGGAGTTTGAAGAGATTTGGCATGTCAACAAATACATGCAAAAGCTTCTATAGATGTACCGTGGAGAGCATTCTGACAGGCTGCATCGCTGTCTGGTACGGAGGGGCTACCGTACAGGACCGAAAGAAGCTGCAGAGGGTTGTAAATCTAGTCAGCTCCATCTTGGGTACTAGCCTACAAAGTACCCAGGACATCTTCAGGGAGCGGTGTCTCAGAAAGGCAGCGTCCATTATTAAGGACCTCCAGCACCCAGGGCATGCCCCTTTCTCACTGTTACCATCAGGGAGGGGGTACAGGAGCCTGAAGACACACACTCAGCGATTCAGGAACAGCTTCCTCCCCTCTGCCGTCCGATTCCGAAATGGACACTGAACCCTTGGACACTACCTCACTTTTTTTAATATACACTATTTCTGTTTTTGCACATTTTTAAAAACTATTCAATATACATAATTGATTTACTTGTTTATTTATCATTATGTTTTATTTTATTTATTATTATTTTTTCTCTCTATGCTAGATTATGTATTGCATTGAACTGCTGTGGCTAAGTTAACAAATTTCACGTCACACGCCGGAGATAATAAACCTGATTCTGATTCTTCGTAAACACGAGGAAATCTGCAGATGCCGGAAATTCAGGCAACACGCACAAAATGCTGGTGGCACGCAGCAGGCCGGGCAGCGTCGGTAGGGAGAGATGCTGCGTTCCACCAGCATTTTGCCTGATTCCTTGACGAGGGGTGTACCTGGAACGTTGAAATGTCACAGCGGCAGGCAGCGCGGTCAGTTCCGTGGAATAAACACCGTGCTTTCACTCAGCTGCGGGGCTCCAGGTGGGAGATGAAGGAACACCCCGTGGAAAGACGTGACCGTGGGAGACCTCGACTTCCCCAGCACCGGGTGGAACCTCCTTCCGTTGCCGGGGATGTGGGGAAGTTCTGAGTCTTCCCTTCCGTTTCCACCACGGATGTGGGACCCCTACGGCATTGTCCCAGACTTCTAGCTAGAGGGCTGAAGACTTGGCACAGTAGTGTATTTGTAACCAGAGATTGGGTTTATAAACCTGGTGGGAACCAATGATGTTGGGAATAGTGAGGGTGGAGTGCCACGGGAGGGGTGTGGGACAGGGGGCAGAGAAGGCGTGCCAGGGACAGTGGGCAGACGTACCCATCCCTGAGACAGCAGGCAAGGTTATTTGACAAGATACCCCATGCAAGGCTTATTGAGAAAGTAAGGAGGCATGGGATCCAAGGGGACATTGCTTTGTGGATCCAGAACTGGCTTGCCCACAGAAGGCAAAGAGTGGTTGTAGACGGGTCATATTCTGCATGGAGGTCGGTGACCAGTGGAGTGCCTCGGAGATCTGTTCTGGGACCCCTACTCTTCATGATTTTTATCAATGACCTGGATGAGGAAGTGGAGGGATGGGTTAGTAAATTTGCTGATGACACAAAGGTTGGGGGTGTTGTGGATAGTGTGGAGGGCTGTCAGAGGTTACAGCGGGACATCGATAGGATGCAAAAGTGGGCTGAGAAGTGGCAGATGGAGTTCAACCCAGATAAGTGTGAAGTGGTTCATTTTGGTAGGTCAAATATGGTGGCAGAATATAGTATTAATGGTAAGACTCTTGACATTGTGGAGGATCAGAGGGAACTTGGGGTCCGAGTCCATAGGACGCTCAAAGCAGCTGCGCAGGTTGACTCTGTGGTTAAGAAAGTGTACGGTCCATTGGCCTTCATCTATTGTGGAACTGAATTTAGGAGCCGAGAGGTAATGTTGCAGCTATATAGGACCCTGGTCAGACCCCACTCGGAGTACTGTGCTCAATTCTGGTCGCCTCACTACAGGAAGGATGTGGAAGCCATAGAAAGGGTGCAGAGGAGATTTACAAGGATGTTGCCTGGATTGGGGAGCATGCCTTATGAGAATAGGTTGAGTGAACTCGGCCTTTTCTCCTCGGAGTGACAGAGGATGAGAGGTGACCTGATAGAGGTGTGCAAGATAATGAGAGACATTGATCGTGTGGATAGTCAGAGGCTTTTCCCCAGGGCTGAAATGGTTGCCACAAGAGGACACAGGTTTAAGGTGCTGGGGAGTAGGTACAGAGGGGATGTCAGGGGTAAGTTTTTCACTCAGAGAGTGGTGAGTGCGTGGAATGGGCTGCCAGCGACGGTGGTGGAGGCGGATACGATAGGGTCTATTAAGAGACTCCCGGATGGGTACATGGGGCTTAGAAAAATAGAGGGCTACGGGTAAAGTCCAGGTAATTTCTAAGGTAAGGACATGTTCGGCACAGCTTTGTGGGCCGAAGGGCCTGTATTGTGCTGTAGGTTCTCTATGTTTCTATTTGATTATAGGAAAGATGTCAACAAAATAGAGAGAGTACAGTGAAGATTTACTAGAATGTTACCTGGGTTTCAGCACCTAAGTTACAGGGAAAGGTTGAACAAGTTAGGTCTTTATTCTTTGGACCATAGAGGGTTGAGGGGGGACTTGATAGAGGTATTTGAAATTATGAGGGGGATAGATAGAGTTGACGTGGATAGGCTTTTTCCATTGAGAGTAGGGGCGATTCAAACAAGAGGACGTGAGTTGAGAGTTGGGGGGGAAAGTTTAAGGGTAACACGAGGGGGAATTTCTTAACCCAGAGAGTGGTAGCTGTGTGGAACGAGCTTCCAGTAGAAGTGGTAGAGGCAGGTTCGGTATTGTCATTTAGAGTAAAATTGGACAGGTATATGGACAGGAAAGGAATGGAGGGTTATGGGCTGAGTGCGGGTCGGTGGGACTAGGTGAGAGTAAGCGTTCGGCACGGACTATAAGGGCCGAGATGGCCCGTTTCCGTGCTGTAATGGTTATATGGCTTCTATGATTCTAAACAATCGGTTTATTGATCATTACAGAATGTCTTTCTGGTGCTTCCCGCTCCCTCCCCTCTCCATTCCTCTTTTCCCAACCTTGATTCCCCCTCCCTGTCCCTTTCCCACAATACAGATCCATATCTGAATCAGCTTTATCATCGCCCGCATTTGTCAGGAAACTTGTTTTTTCTTGCAGTAGTACAGAGCAATGTACAAATTACTAGAAGACTGTGCAGGTACACGGACGGGAGGCTGTGGTGCCGGTGCAGGTCGATGGGAGGAGGACTGTTCAGCATGGATTAGACGGGCTGAAGGGTCTGTTTTTTTTATGCTGTACTTTTCGATGACTCTACACGTCACCATATCATGAAGTCATAGAAATCTACAGCACATTACAGGCCCTTCGGCCCACAACATCGTGCTGGCCCTGTAACACTGCCTGGAATTTCCCTGGCGTATTGCCCTCTATCTCTCTAAGCTCCATGTACCTATCTAAGAGGCTCTTAAAAGCCCCTGTCGTATCCTCCTCCACCACCGTCACCAGTAGTGTCCTCCACGCACCCACTGCTCTCTGCGTGAAAAACTTACCCCTGACACCCCCCTTGTAACAATTTCAAAGCCCCTTAAAGCTGTGCCCTCTCGTGCCAGCCATTTCAGCCCCGGGGGAAAAGCCTCTGACTATCCACACGATCAATGCCCCTCATCATCTTACACACCTCCAGCGGGTCGCCTCTCGTCCTCCGTCCCTCCAAGGAGAAAGGGCTGAAGTCAGGAGTTCCCTCACTCCAGCCTCTGCTTGCTTCTCCTTCACCTCCTCATCACGGGCTGACTTGGGAAAGTTAGCATGGCTGTTTGAGGGGCAGCCCTCGCCCCTCGAGCCTGACTGAATTCTTTCAGGTCGTGACGAGGCCGAGTGGATGTGGTGCCCCTGGCATTTGATACGGTTCCCCGTGGCAGGGTCGTTCGGTAGGTCAGGAGTCTTGCGACCCAGGGCAGCGACTTGGATGAGGGAGCCGGAGGGTAGGTTAGCAAGTTTGCAGCCGACAGGAGGGTCGCCGGAGTTGCGGAGGGTGTGGAGGGTTGTCGAGGGGGACCGCGGGACGTTGACGGGGTGCCGAGCCGGGCTGAGGAGCGGCAGGTGCAGTTCAGCCCGGAAAAGTGGGAAGCGATTGACTTTGGAAGGTCGGATTTGACGGCAGAGGACAGAGTTAATGGCAGGATTCCCGGCAGTGTGGAGGAACAGAGAGGTCTCGGGCTCCACAGGTCCCTGAAAGTTCCTGCGCAGGTTGAGAGGGTGGTTAAGAAGACGTATGGTGTGCTGGCCTTCACTAGTCAGGGGATTGAGTTCAAGAGCTGTGAGGTAACGTTGCAGCTCCAGAAAACCCTGGTTCGACCCAGACTTGGAGTGTTGTGTTCAGTTCTGGTTGCCTCATTATAGGAAGGAGGTTGCCAATCAGGATACTTGCTGTTAGTTAGAGTTCAGTGACAACCCA
This sequence comes from Hemitrygon akajei, assembly GCF_048418815.1. Classification (NCBI taxonomy): domain Eukaryota; kingdom Metazoa; phylum Chordata; class Chondrichthyes; order Myliobatiformes; family Dasyatidae; genus Hemitrygon; species Hemitrygon akajei. The sequence goes on along the minus strand of NW_027332110.1, from coordinate 95,998 downwards.
AACCCCCTTAGCCTCCTTGCGCACACTCCTCCCGCCAGATTAGACTCCTCCTGCCCCACCCAATGTCCACCTCCTCGCCGTCCCTGTGTCTGTCGAACCTGTTCCGTATCTGCCTCCACCACCCCAGCCCAGGCACCCACTGCTCTCTGCGGGGAAAACCACCCAGCCCCACAATCCCCTTTGACCTTTCCCCGTCTCACCTTGAACACGTGCCCTCCGGTATTAGACAATTCCACCCCGAGGAGCCCGAGTTCCCAGTCTCGGTCGCAGATAATCCGACAGACCTCCGGCAGATCGGCCGCCAGTCCAGAGAAAACGACCCGAGCTTGTAGACCCTCCCTTTACACTGGACAACAGGGGTTTTCCTTCCGGAATACTTCTGGATTTTGGGCTGCTGATCATGAAAATCACCGTGAGATTTCCCTATCGTGCACCATTTTTTGAAATCGCCCATATTTGTCATTCCAATTCATAATTCAAGTCAGAATAAGAAAGATTAAGGAAGGCTTTTTTTTGTTAGTCCAATTCAAAGAACTTCCGGAGGGACCGGAGAAAATCACATTGAAGGCATTCAAGATGCTGCTGAAAATTTTCTTGGCAACTGCGGAGCACCAAACTGGTTGACAACGTGCTTCAAGCAGGAAGTGCAACACGTCATGAAGATTCATCGCATTCTGCGTTCCCATTTCCACTCCTTCCCTGCAAACCTTGTCAGTGTCAGTGACGAGCATGGGGAAAGGTTTCATCAGGAGATCGCGGTCGTGGGGGCACGGTCTCGAGGCAACTGGAGTGAGATCGCGGTCGTGGGGGCACGGTATCGGGGCAACTGGAGTGAGATTGCGGTCGTGGGGGCACGGTATTGGGGCAACTGGAGTGAGATCGCGGTCGTGGGAGACACGGTATCGGGGCAACTGGAGTGAGATCGCGGTCGTGGAGGCACGGTATTGGGGCAACTGGAGTGAGATCGCGGTCGTGGGAGACACGGTATCGGGGCAGCTGGAGTGAGATCGCGGTCGTGGAGACACGGTATCGGGGCAACTGGAGTGAGATCGCGGTCGTGGGGGCACGGTATCGGGGCAACTGGAGTGAGATCGCGGTCGTGGAGACACGGTATCGGGGCAACTGGAGTGAGATCGCGGTCGTGGGGGCACGGTATCGGGGCAACTGGAGTGAGATCGCGGTCGTGGGGGCACGGTCTCGGGGCAACTGGAGTGAGATCGTGGTCGTGGGGGCACGGTCTCGGGGCAACTGGAGTGAGATCGCGGTCGTGGGGGCACGGTATCGGGGCAACTGGAGTGAGATCGCGGTCGTGGGGGCACGGTATCGGGGCAACTGGAGTGAGATCGCGGTCGTGGGGACACGGTATCGGGGCAACTGGAGTGAGATCGCGGTCGTGGGGGCACGGTATCGGGGCAACTGGAGTGAGATCGCGGCCGTGGGGGCACGGTATCGGGGCAACTGGAGTGAGATCGCGGTCGTGGGGGCACGGTATCGGGGCAACTGGAGTGAGATCGCGGTCGTGGGGGCACGGTATCGGGGCAACTGGAGTGAGATCGCGGTCGTGGGGGCACGGTCTCGAGGCAACTGGAGTGAGATCGCGGTCGTGGGGGCACGGTCTCGAGGCAACTGGAGTGAGATCGCGGTCGTGGGGGCACGGTCTCGAGGCAACTGGAGTGAGATCGCGGTCGTGGGGACACGGTATCGGGGCAACTGGAGTGAGATCGCGGCCGTGGGGGCATGGTACCGGGGCAACTGGAGTGAATGCCACTGCTACTACAAAGGAAAAAGTGCCAGTCAAACTGGATGTTCTTCAGGTGGATAAGTCACCAGGACCAGATGGACAACATCCCAGAGTCCTGAGAGAGGTTGCTGAAGAGATAATGGATGCACTGGCCATGATCTTTCAAGAATCATTGGACTCTGGCATGGTCCCGGAGGACTGGAAGAAATCAAATGTCTCTCCACTCTTTAAGAAGGGAGGAAGGCAAACGAAAGGAGATGATAGGCCAGATAGCCTAACCTCAGTTGGTGGGAAAGTGTTGGAGTCCGTTATTACGGATGAGGTTTCGAGGTACTTGGAGTCTAACGGTAAAATAAGTCAAAGTCAGCATGGTTTCTGTGAGGGGAAATCTTGCCCGACAAATCTGTTAGAGTTCTCTGAGGAAGTAACAAGCAGGGTGGACGAAGGAGAGGCAATGGATGTCATTGGATTCTCAAACAACATTTGATAAGGTGCCACACATGAGGCTGTTTAACAGGATAAAATCCTATGCCGTTACAGGGAAGATACTGGCATGGACAGAGGAATGGCTGACAGGCAGGAGGCAGCGAGCGGGAATGAAAGGAGCCTTTTCTGGTCGGCTGCCGGTGACCAGTGGTGTTCCCCAGGGGTCGGTATCGGGACGGCTACTTTTCACATTGTTCGTCAGTGATTTAGATAGTGGAATTGACGGCTTTGTGGCAAAGTTTGCGGATGATGCGAAGAAGATAGGCGGAGGGGTAGGTCGTGCTGAGGAAGCGATGCGATTGCAGCAGGACTTAGACGAATTGGAAGAACGAGCGAAACGTGGCGGATGGAATCCAGTGTTAGGAAATGTACGATAACGCAGTTTGGTAATAGGAACAGTCGTGCGGACTATTATCTGAACGGGAAGAAGGTTCAAACATGAGAGGTGCAGAAGGGCTTGGGAGTCCTCATGCGAGACTCCCAGGAGGTTAATTCACAGACTGAGTCTGTGGTAACGAAGGCAAGTGCAATGTTGGCATTTATTTCTAGGGGAAAAGAATATAAAAGCAAGGAGATAACACTGGGACTTGTCAGGCCAGCTGTTGGAGTATGGTCAACGGTTCTGGGCCCCGTATCTCAGGAAGGGTGTGTCGTCATCGGGGAGGGTCCAGAGGAGGAGGTTCGTGAGGATGATTCCGGGAACGAAGGGGTTAACGTACGAGGAGCGTTTGGCAGCTTTGGGCCTGGACTCACGGGAATCTAGAAAAACCCCTGGAGATCTCACTGAGACCTACCGAGTGTTGAAAGGACGAGATAGGGTGGATGTGGAGAGGACGTTTCCTGTGGTGGGCGTATGCTGAACTCGCGGGCACAGCTCAAAGTTAAGGGGTGACCTTTTAGAAAAGGGGTAAGGAGGAATTTTTTTCAGCCAAAGAGTGGTGAATCTGTGGAACACTCTGCCACAGATTGGGGTCCGTGGGGATGGTCAGGGCAGAAGTTGATAGGTTTCCTGATTGGCTGGGGCATCAAAGGGTATGGCGAGAAGGCAGGTGTGCGGAGTGGAGTGGTCAGCTGTGATGGAACGGGGCAGCAGACTCGATGGGTTGAATGGCCCGATTCTGCTCCGATGTCTTATGGAATCCGTCGATGCTGGCTGATTATGGTCGGACACTTTGGTTAACACAAATGAGAATCATCCACGAGAGATTTTTAGCTCACGACGTGTTGCAAAACGCGAGCACTGTTAGGCAGTTAAACACATTACGTTCACCGCTCATGATGGAGTACCGCCCGGATAAGACACTGGCTGTGGGCAGCTTCACTTCTCTGGGCCGTACTCCATCACGAGTGGTGAACGTAGATGCAGAGATCAGCAACAGAATTGCCAAAGCCAGGGCCGCCTTTGGGAGACTCCGTGAGAACGTGTGGGAGCGGAGAGGACTCAGCCTTACCATCAAGCTGAAGGTCTACCAAGCAGTGGTTCTCACCACCCTCCCCTATGCCAGCGAGACCTGGACTGTCTACAGCAGACACGCTGAACAGCTCAACCACTTCCACTCGAGCTACCTCCGGGGACTCCTCCACGTACGATGGCGGGACAAAGTCCCAGACACGGAGGTCCCGGAGCGGGCTGGCACCCACAGCGTCTACAGAAAGCCCGAGCCGGATGGGCTGGCCGCGTCGTCAGGATGTCTGACAGTCGACCACCAGAACAGCTGAGCCAGGGCAGAGGAGACGTTTCAAAGACTGCCTCACCGTCAATCCCGGTCGCTGGGAATCGCTTGCTCAGGACCGCCCAACCTGGTGGAGCAGGACCACTGAAGGAGCGTATGCCGCAGAAATCAGAGGAAACGCTCGAGCTACCTCCACCTCCACCGCAGCACCTACCCTCATGTGCCCCTCATGTGGGCGAACTCTCAGGGCCCAGATTGGCCTCACCAGTCACCCCCGGACCCACAGTCACAAACCCTCCGCCTGACTGAAGTCGTGGTCGTCTTCGACTCCGAAGGACGAACAACAACCAACACATTATATTCACAGGAAACACAATACAGGCCCTTCGGCCCACAATGCTGTGCCAAACCTGCTTTTGCTTTAGAAATGTTCTTACCTGGGGTTACCCATAGCCCTCCATTTTTCTGAGCTCCGTGTACCTGTCTGGGAGTCTCTTAAAAGCCCCTATCGTATCCGCCTCCACCACCGTTGCCGGCAGCCCATTCCACGCACTCACCACTCTCTGTGTGAAAACCTTACCCCTGACATCTCCTCTGTACCTACTCCCCAGCACCTTAAACCTGCCTCCTCTTGTGGCAACCACTTCAGCCCTGGGAAAAAGCCTCTGACTATCCACACGATCAATGCCTCTCATCATCTTATACACCTCTATCAGGTCACCTCTCATCCTCCGTCGCTCCAAGGAGAAAAGGCCGAGTTCACTCGACCTATTCTCATAAGGCATGCTCCCCAATCCAGGCAACATCCTTGTAAATCTCCTCTGCACCCTTTCTATGGTTTCCACATCCTTCCTGTAGTGAGACGACCAGAACTGAGCACAGTACTCCAAGTGGGGTCTGACCAGGGTCCTATATAGCTGCAACATTACCTCTCAGCTCCTAAATTCAATTCCTAAATTCCTAGCCTGTACACCCTGGTAACGCTAACGGTGACGTCATTAGCCACTTGGGGGGAGTTGGAATTAGCATTGGCACTGGCCCGGTAACGCTAACGGTGACGTCATTAGCCACTTGGGGGGAGTTGGAATTAGCATTGGCACTGGCCCGGTAACGTTAACGGTGACGTCATTAGCCACTTGGGGGGAGTTGGAATTTGCATTGGCACTGGCCTGGTAACGGTAACGGTGACGTCATTAGCCACTTGGGGGGAGTTGGAATTAGCATTGGCACTGGCCTGGTAACGCTAACGGTGACGTCATTAGCCACTTGGGGGGAGTTGGAATTAGCATTGGCACTGGCCCGGTAACGCTAACGGTGACGTCATTAGCCACTTGGGGGGAGTTGGAATTGGCATTGGCACTGGCCCGGTAACGTTAACGGTGACGTCATTAGCCACTTGGGGGGAGTTGGAATTGGCATTGGCACTGGCCCGGTAACGTTAACGGTGACGTCATTAGCCACTTGGGGGGAGTTGGAATTGGCATTGGCACTGGCCCGGTAATGCTAACGGTGACGTCATTAGCCACTTGGGGGGAGTTGGAATTGGCATTGGCACTGGCCCGGTAACGTTAACGGTGACGTCATTAGCCACTTGGGGGGAGTTGGAATTTGCATTGGCACTGGCCTGGTAACGCTAACGGTGACGTCATTAGCCACTTGGGGGGAGTTGGAATTAGCATTGGCACTGGCCTGGTAACGTTAACGGTGACGTCATTAGCCACTTGGGGGGAGTTGGAATTTGCATTGGCACTGGCCTGGTAACGCTAACGGTGACGTCATTAGCCACTTGGGGGGAGTTGGAATACGGTGACGTCATTAGCCACTTGGGGGGAGTTGGAATTTGCATTGGCACTGGCCCGGTAACGCTAACGGTGACGTCATTAGCCACTTGGGGGGAGTTGGAATTAGCATTGGCACTGGCCCGGTAATGCTAACGGTGACGTCATTAGCCACTTGGGGGGAGTTGGAATTAGCATTGGCACTGGCCCGGTAACGCTAACGGTGATGTCATTAGCCACTTGGGGGGAGTTGGAATTAGCATTGGCACTGGCCCGGTAACGCTAACGGTGATGTCATTAGCCACTTGGGGGGAGTTGGAATTAGCATTGGCACTGGCCTGGTAACGGTAAACTAGCTACCTGTGCCTTCAAGAGGGAACGGTGACGTCATTAGCCACTTGCGGAGGGTTGCAGAATGACGCCACGAGTCCATCGTTTGGTGAGGAAAAGTTTTTCGCGAGTGAGTCATCCGTGTGGTTGTGGGCCGTTCCTTAGGGGCCTGGGAGCGTGAGGGAGGAGAAATCTCGTTTCAGGGTCTGTCCGGTATGCATTTGGACGTGTCCCAAAGGGAGGGTGACTCTTAGTTAAGGTGGGTGCTGTGGCGTGAATGAAATCACCGGGGAGAGCGAGAGAGAGGGAGATACAACACAACTTCTTTATTTGACAACACAAGGTTCACGGACGGAGACGCTTTCGGTGGAAAGGACTACCGGACCTGTGATGGGGCGCGATATTTATCTGCTAAACACAAAGGACAATTCATATTTACAAGTATAGACCACACTTTCTTTTGATTAGATCCGTCCCACTGTTGCAAACTGAATCCACAATACATTTATTTGCTATTTAATGTGCTTAACGTGAAGGACAATTCATATTTACAAAGTATAGGAAAGGCTGTCTTTGAAACTACCCCCAGGCACCAGTAGCGTGTTGACAGCTTTCAGGGAATGCATCGTGAAACAGAAACCCAAAGCCAGAACCCGCGCTGACAGACGTGCGTTTTTGATGTGAGGTTGTGGATCAGGCACAGGGTCGCTGTCTTGCCACTATTGTGTTGGTTTTGTACAGTTTGTTTCAGTTACTTTCATACCGCATTTGCTACAAGGGCGTGGTGTGAAATTAAACTGAAATAGTAACAGCAGGAACCGCGTTTCTTTTCTAAAGTTAGTCTTGTCTTGATGCCCTCTTTCTGCATTCAAAGCAGGTAAACGTCGAAGGCCCGAAGGAGCATTTCTTGCCCTAACGTGGGTAATTTTCTCCGGGCTACAAAAACTGTCCTGAGGGAAGAACACTTCTGAAAGAAACTTGTTGCCCAGTGCGTTTTAGGCTTGTCCAGGCCAAGAGGAAGAGCATCGAGGAGGGAGGGCGGAGGGAGGTTGATCCAGGGTTTTCTGTGAGTTTTCATTCACTGACGTCTGACTCTTCTCCCTCCTGCCCTCCCCCTCCCCTCCCTCCTTCCCTGGGTCATCCCTCTGACTGCTCTCCGTCCTACGCCCACCCCTTCTCTCCTCTCTCTCCACAGACTGAGGGACGATGCCTCCCTGGAGGGCCCGCCACGGCCTTGTCCTCGGTCTCCTGACGTGCCTGAGTGTGACCCTGGCGACGGCTGAATCTGCGACCGACAAGTCGGGGGGGACGACTGTAAAAGTGGTCGGTCCGCCCAACCAGACGGGCCTGATCGTGGCCCTCCTGCTGATCCTTCTTGCTCTGCTGGTGACCCTGACCGGAGCCTGGTGCAAGCTGAGGGAGTACGGGGGCACCGGGGCCTACTATCCTTGGCAGTTGGAGTCCGGCGCCCGTGGCACCCGTCGGTGGGCCCGCATCCTGAGGTCCATCCTGCCCGGGAGGGCTTCCTCCCAGCGGGGAGACCTGGAGGGGGAGGATCTGAAGTTCGTGGATGAGGAGGACGAGGGGGGAGATGAGGAGGACGAGGAGGCGCCCGGCAGTGAGGAGGAGGAGCCCAGGAGTGATGATGAGGAGGAGGAGGTGGGAGGAAGCAAGTTGAGGGGGGATGGGGACTCCCTCAGTGACTATTCGAGCCTCGGGGGTATCGACCTGAGGGAGAGAGCGGGGGCTGCAGCCGAAGGGGACGATGGATCGCTTCCCCCTCCCTCGTCATCTCCTCGAGGGAGCCAGGTCCTGGGTGGGCTCCATTCCCTCGCCGGATCGGCACCCTGGGGAGAGGCGGGCCAGGACGTGACGGCTCTGTGAGGGGGGGGGGGGCGAGGAGAGTGAGAGGGAGGGAGCAAACCTATTTGTATCTTCATAGTCCTGTAGGAAATGTTTTGCTGGGATCTTGCTGTGCAGGTGATTGCTGTGACCCAGAGGATGCTGGGAGAGGGGAGGTGACCCCTGTGTTGGGGGGGGGGGGTTTCAGCTGTAAATAAATAAAACTCGCTGTTGCTTTAGAGAACGTGGGAGAATGTGGTTGTGAACCGTCATCCCCCTCCCCTACAAACCTCCTCATCTCCATCACCCCTCCCTCCCCGTCTCCGTCACCCCCTCCCTCCCCTACAAACCTCCCCATCTCCATCACCCCTCCCTCCCCGTCTCCGTCACCCCCTCCCTCCCCTACAAACCTCCCCATCTCTGTCATCCCCTCCCCGTCTCCGTCACCCCCTCCCTCCCCGTCTCCATCACCCCCTCCCTCCCCTACAACCCTCCCCGTCTCCGTCACCCCCCTCCCTCCCCTACACCACTCCCCATCTCCATCACCCCCCTCCCTCCCCTACACCCTTCCCCGTCTCCGTCACCCCCTCCCTCCCCTACACCCCTCCCCGTCTCCGTCACCCCCTCCCTACCCTACACCCCTCTCCATCTCCGTCACCCCCTCCCTCCCCTACACCCCTCCCCGTCTCCGTCACCCCCTCCCTCCCCTACACCCCTCCCCGTCTATGTCACCCCCCCCCTCCCCTACACCCCTCCCCGTCTCCGTCACCCCCCTCCCTCCCCTACACTCCTCCCCGTCTCCGTCACCCCCTCCCTCCCCTACACCCCTCCCCGTCTCCGTCACCCCCCTCCCTCCCCTACACCCCTCCCCGTCTCCGTCACCCCCTCCCTCCCCTACACTCCTCCCCGTCTCCGTCACCCCCTCCCTCCCCTACACTCCTCCCCATCACCGTCACCCCCCTCCCTCCCCTACACCCCTCCCCGTCTCCGTCACCCCCTCCCTCCCCTACACTCCTCCCTGTCTCCGTCACCCCCTCCCTCCCCTACACCCCTCCCCGTCTCCGGCACCCCTTCCCTCCCCTACACTCCTTCCCGTCTCTGTCACCCCCTCCCTCCCCTACAAACCTCCTCATCTCCATCACCCCTCCCTCCCCGTCTCCGTCACACCCTCCCTCCCCTACACCCCTCCCCGTCTCCGTCACCCCCTCCCTCCCCTACACCCCTCCCCGTCTCCATCATCCCCTCCCTCCCCTACACCCCTCCCCATCTCCGTCACCCCCTCCCTCCCCTACACCCCTCCCCGTCTCCATCATCCCCTCCCTCCCCTACACCCCTCCCCGTCTCCGTCACCCCCTCCCTCCCCGTCTCCGTCACCCCCTCCCTCCCCTACACTCCTCCCCGTCTCCGTCACCCCCCTCCCTCCCCTACACCCCTCCCCGTCTCCGGCACCCCTTCCCTCCCCTACACTCCTTCCCGTCTCTGTCACCCCCTCCCTCCCCTACAAACCTCCTCATCTCCATCACCCCTCCCTCCCCGTCTCCGTCACACCCTCCCTCCCCTACACCCCTCCCCGTCTCCGTCACCCCCCTCCCTCCCCTACACCCCTCCCCGTCTCCATCATCCCCTCCCTCCCCTACACCCCTCTCCATCTCCGTCACCCCCTCCCTCCCCTACACCCCTCCCCGTCTCCATCATCCCCTCCCTCCCCCACACCCCTCCCCATCTCCGTCACCCCCCTCCCTCCCCTACACCCCTCCCTCCCCTACAAACCTCCTCATCTCCATCACCCCTCCCTCCCCTGCACCCATTCCCATCTCCATCACCCCCTCACTCCCCTACACCCCTCCCCGTCTCCGTCATCCCCTCCCTCCCCTACAAACCTTCCCATCTCCGTCACCCCCCCTCCTCCCCTACACCTCTCCCTCCCCATCTCCGTCACCCCCCTCCCTCCCCTACACCCCTCTCCGTCTCCGTCACCCCCCTCCCTCCCCTACACCCCTCCCCGTCTCCATCATCCCCTCCCTCCCCTACCCCCCCTCCCCATCTCCGTCACCCCCTCCCTCCCCTACAAACCTTCCCATCTCCGTCACCCCCTCCATCCCCTACACCTCTCCCTCCCCATCTCCGTCACCCCCTCCCTCCCCTACACCCCTCTCCGTCTCCGTCACCCCCTCCCTCCCCTACACCCCTCTCCGTCTCCGTCACCCCCCTCCCTCCCCTACACCCCCTCCCCGTCTCCATCATCCCCTCCCTCCCCTACCCCCCCTCCCCATCTCCGTCACCCCCCTCCCTACCCTACACCCCTCTCCATCTCCGTCACCCCCCTCCCTCCCCTACATCCCATTTCCATCATCCCCTCCCTCCCCACACCCCTCCCCATCTCCGTCACCCTTCCCTGCCCTACACCCCTCCCTGTCTCCGTCATCCCCTCCCTCCCCTACAAACCTCCTCATCTCCATCACCCCTCCCTCCCCTGCACCCCTTCCCATCTCCGTCACCCCCCTCACTCTACACCCCTCCCCGTCTCCGTCATCCCCTCCATCCCCTACACCCCTTCCCGTCACCCCCTCCCTCCCCTACACACCTTCCCATCTCCATCACCCCTTCCTTCCCCTACACCCCTCCCCGTCTCCATCACCCCCTCCCTCCCCTACACCCCTCCCCATCTCCATCACCCCCTCCCTCCCCTACACCCCTTCCCGTCTCCGTCACCCCCTACCTCCCCTACACCCCTCCTCATCTCCATCACCCCCTCCCTCCCCTACACCCCTCCCCATCTCTGTCACACCCTCCCTCCCCTACACCCCTCCCCGTCTCCGTTACCCCTTCCTTTCCCTTCACCCCTCCCCATCTCCATCACCCCCTCCTTCCCCTACACCCCACCCCCTCCCCTACACCCCGTATCTGTCACCCCTTCCTTCCCCTACACCCCCTCCCCATCTCCATCACCCCCCTCCATCCCCTACACCCCTCCCCATCTCCGTCACCCCCTCTCTCCCCTACACCCCTCCCCGTCTCCGTCACCCCCTTCCTTCCCCTACACCCCTCCCCGTCTCCATCACCCCCTCCTTCCCCTACACCCCTCCCCATCTCCATCACCCCCTCCTTCCCCTACACCCCCTCCCCGTCTCCATCACCCCCTCCTTCCCCTACACCCCTCCCCGTCTCCGTCACCCCTTCCTTCCCCTACACCCCCTCCCCGTCTCCATCACCCCCTCCTTCCCCTACACCGCTCCCCGTCTCCATCACCCCCTCCCTCCCCTACACCCCTCCCCGTCTCCATCACCCCTCCTTCCCCTACACCCCCTCCCCGTCTCCATCACCCCCTCCCTCCCCATCTCTGTCACACCCCTCCCTCCCCTACACCCCTCCCCGTCTCCGTTACCCCCTTCCTTCCCCTACACCCCTCCCCGTCTCCATCACCCCCTCCTTCCCCTACACCCCTCCCCATCTCCATCACCCCCTCCTTCCCCTACACCCCTCCCCGTCTCCGTCACCCCTTCCTTCCCCTACACCCCTCCCCGTCTCCATCACCCCCCTCCTTCCCCTACACCCCCTCCCCGTCTCCATCACCCCTCTTTCCCCTACAACCCTCCCCGTCTCCATCACCCCCTCCTTCCCCTACACCCCTCCCCGTCTCCATCACCCCTCCTTCCCCTACACCCCTCCCCGTCTCCATCACCCCCCTCCCCTACACCCCTTCCCATCTCCGTCATCCCCTACACCCCTCCCCGTCACCCCCCTCCCTCCCCTACACCCCTTCCCGTCTCCGTCACCCCCTCCTTCCCCTACACCCCCTCCCCGTCTCCATCACCCCCTCTTTCCCGTACACCCCTTCCCGTCTCCGTCACCCCCTACCTCCCCTACACACCTCCTCATCTCCATCCACCCCCCCTCCCTCCGCTACACCCCTCCCCATCTCTGCTACCCTACCCTGGACTCCCCCACACATTGTGTCTTTTCAATTGCTAAAATTAACTGAGGACATCGAGTACAGGAGTCGGGAGATCGCGTCACAGTTGTACGAGACGTCGGTGAGGCTGCACTTGTAGTACTGTGTTCGGTTTTGGTCGCCCTGCTGTGGGAAGATGCCATCGAGCTGGAAAGAGTGTGGAGGGAGATTTACGAGGATGTCGTCAGGACTCGAGGGACTGAGTTACAGAGATACGTTGGGCAGGTTGGGACTTTATTCCCTGGAATACAGAGGTGTATAAAACCACGAGGGGCACAGACAGGGTGAATGAACACTCTTTTCCCCCCAGGGTCAGGGAATCAAGACCCAGAGGGCACAGGTGAGAGGGGGAGGAGATTTAAAAGGGGACCACAAGGGGAAACTTTTTCACCCAGAGGGTGGTCCGTCTGTGGAAGGAGCTGCTGGAGGAAGTGGTCGGGGCAGGTACATTAACAACACTCAGACAGGGACACGGATAAGAAAGGTTTAGAGGGGTACAGGTGGTCCGTCTGTGGAAGGAGCTGCCGGAGGAAGTGGTCGAGGCAGGTACATTAACAACACTCGGACAGGGACACGGATAGGAAAGGTTTAGAGGGATACGGGTGGTCCGTCTGTGGAAGGAGCTGCCGGAGGAAGTGGTCGAGGCAGGTACATTAACAACACTCGGACAGGGACACGGATAGGAAAGGTTTAGAGGGGTACAGGTGGTCCGTCTGTGGAAGGAGCTGCTGGAGGAAGTGGTCGGGGCAGGTACATTAACAACACTCGGACAGGGACACGGATAGGAAAGGTTTAGAGGGGTACAGGTGGTCCGTCTGTGGAAGGAGCTGCCGGAGGAAGTGGTCGAGGCAGGTACATTAACAACACTCGGACAGGGACACGGATAGGAAAGGTTTAGAGGGATACGGGTGGTCCGTCTGTGGAAGGAGCTGCCGGAGGAAGTGGTCGAGGCAGGTACATTAACAACACTCGGACAGGGACACGGATAGGAAAGGTTTAGAGGGGTACAGGTGTTCCGTCTGTGGAAGGAGCTGCTGGAGGAAGTGGTCGGGGCAGGTACATTAACAACACTCGGACAGGGACACGGATAGGAAAGGTTTAGAGGGGTACAGGTGGTCCGTCTGTGGAAGGAGCTGCCGGAGGAGTGGTCGAGGCAGGTACATTAACAACACTCGGACAGGGACACGGATAGGAAAGGTTTAGAGGGATACGGGTGGGCCGTCTGTGGAAGGAGCTGCCGGAGGAAGTGGTCGGGGCAGGTACATTAACGACACTCGGACAGGGACACGGATAGGAAAGGTTTAGAGGGATACGGGTGGTCCGTCTGTGGAAGGAGCTGCCGGAGGAAGTGGTCGGGGCAGGTACATTAACAACACTCGGACAGGGACACGGATAGGAAAGGTTTAGAGGGATACGGGTGGTCCGTCTGTGGAAGGAGCTGCTGGAGGAAGTGGTCGAGGCAGGTACATTAACGACACTCGGACAGGGACAGGGATAGGAAAGGTTTAGAGGGATACGGGTGGTCCGTCTGTGGAAGGAGCTGCCAAAGGGAGTGGTCGAGGCAGGTACATGAATGACACTCGGACAGGGACACGGATAGGAAAGGTTTAGAGGGATATGAGCCAGATGTGGGCAAAAGGGACTGTCCTGGATGGAATCTGTGTTGGAATTATATATAACCAGATAACAATTACAGCACGGAAACAGGCCATCTCAGCCCTTCTAGTCGTGCCGAACGCTTACTCTCGCCTAGTCCCACTGGCCCGCACTCAGCCCATAACCCTCCATTCCTTTCCTGTCCATATACCTATCCAATTTTACTTTAAATGACAATACCGAACCTGCCTCTACCACTTCTACTGGAAGCTCGTTCCACACAGCTACCACTCTCTGAGTAAAGAAATTCCCCCTCGTGTTACCCTTAAACTTTTGCCCCCTAACTCTCAACTCATGCCCTCTTGTTTGAATCTCCCATACTCTCAATGGAAAAAGCCTATCCACGTCAACTCTATCTATCCCCCTCATAATTTTAAATACCTCTATCAAGTCCCCCCTCAACCTTCTACGCTCCAAAGGAAGGTTGCTTGATCTGTATACATTATACAACTAACACAGGAGAACCCATTAAAAAACAGATTTCCGAAGACCCAACGTGCAGAGGAAGAGAGATGACAAGTACATGTACACAATGAAAGTAAGCAAATAGCATTCAGACAAAAGTGAGTCTATGGCCATGTTCAAACTCCGGAGCAGGCCACAGCCTCGGCCTCAGTTCAGCGCAGAGCCCAGTGATCATCACAGAGATGTCAGACACGTACAAACTCCGGAGCAGGCCACAGCCTCGGCCTCAGTTCAGAGCAGAGCCCAGTGATCATCACAGAGATGTCACACACATACAAACTCCGGAGCAGGCCACAGCCTCGGCCTCAGTTCAGCGCAGAGCCCAGTGATCATCACAGAGATCTCAGACACGTACAAACTCCGGAGCAGGCCACAGCCTCGGCCTCAGTTCAGAGCAGAGCCCAGTGATCATCACAGAGATGTCAGACACGTACAAACTCCGGAGCAGGCCACAGCCTCGGCCTCAGTTCAGCGCAGAGCCCAGTGAACTTTGCCCAACCTTTGCCTCTTGCCTTGACACTTTTTCAATCCGTCTGCTGGTGTTTAAATCGTGTCTGTCTAAAAGCCTCTTAAACCTCTCCACTACCACCATCCCTCCACACAGCAGCACATTCCAGACGCCCTCCTCTCTCTGAGGAAAAAGTATTGCCCCACACATCCACAGGAGGAATGGGGACGGGCTAACCCCTACTGACATCAATGGATCTGGGGTTGAGAGGGTGAAACAGCTCGGCATAAACATCACGTGGTCTGTACACACTGGCTGTACACAACAGTTCCTCTTTCACCTCAGACGGTTGAAGAAGTTTGGTGCGGGCCCCAAATCCTGAGAACTTTCTACCGGGGCACAATTGAGAGCATCCTGACTGGCTGCATCACTGCCTGGTACGGGAACCGTACCTCCCTCAATCGCGGGACTCTGCAGAGAGTGGTGCGGACAGCCCAGCCCATCTGTAGTGTGAACTTCCCACGATTCGGGACATTTACAGAGACAGGTGTGTAAAAAGGGCCCGAAGGATCATTGGGAACCTGAGTCACCCCAACCACAAACTGTTCCAGCTGCTACCACCCGGGAAACGGTACCGCAGCATAAAAGCCAGGACCAACAGGCTCCGGGACAGCTTCTTCCACCAGGCCATCAGACTGATC
The DNA here is from genome assembly GCF_048418815.1 of Hemitrygon akajei. Taxonomy (NCBI): domain Eukaryota; kingdom Metazoa; phylum Chordata; class Chondrichthyes; order Myliobatiformes; family Dasyatidae; genus Hemitrygon; species Hemitrygon akajei. The sequence continues at coordinate 80,926 of NW_027332110.1, read as the reverse complement.
CTCAGACAGGATGAAGAGGTCAATACTCCCCAATGCCATTAGGCTTTACAATTCAACTGCCAGGACTTAAGAACTTTTTAAAAGCTATTATTAATGCTTTTTGAGATAGTGATTTAGATGCATATCATATTTTTTTACTGAGTTAAGTATTGTATGTTATTAGTTTTGCTACAACAAGTGTATGGGACATTGGAAAAAAAGTTGAATTTCCCCATGGGGATGAATAAAGTATCTATCCATCCATCTATCTATCTATCATCATCATCATCATCATCAGACCACTCCGAACCAACAGACGAGTCTTATTCAGCTCCAGGATTCATTTGTCAGCGTTCTGGCACCCTCTCCCACCTTCTTCAGTCCCCACGAAGGGTCTCAGCCTGAAACGTCAGCTCTTTCAGCTTCAGGCTGAGTCGTTGGTGAGGAAGGCAAATGTGATGTTAGCAAGAGGACTGGAAACTAATGCAATGTCGAGGCTTTGTAAAGCATTGGTGAGGTCTCGCCTGGAGCATCGTCGGCAGCTTTGGGCCCCTCGTCTGAGAAAGGATGTGCTGAAACTGGAGAGGGTTCAGAGGAGGTTCACAAAAATGATTCAGGGATTGAACGTCCCATCATATGAAAAGTGTTCGATGGCTCTGGGCCCATACTCACTGGAATTCAGAAGAATGTGGGGGGAACCTCATTTTGAATGGTGAAGGCCTCGATAGAGTGGACGTGGAGAGGATGTTTCCTGTAGTGAGGGAGTCTAGGACCAGAGGACACAGATAGAGTGGACGTGGAGAGGATGTTTCCTGTAGTGAGGGAGTCTAGGACCAGAGGACACAGATAGAGTGGACGTGGAGAGGATGTTTCCTGTAGTGGGGGGAGTCTAGGACCAGAGGACACAGATAGAGTGGATGTGGAGAGGATGTTTCCTGTAGTGGGGGAGTCTAGGACCAGGGGGACCACAGATAGAGTGGATGTGGAGAGGATGTTTCCTATAGTGGGGGAGTCTAGGACCAGAGACACAGATAGAGTGGATGTGGAGAGGATGTTTCCTATAGTGGGGGAGTCTAGGACCAGAGGACACAGATAGAGTGGATGCTTCCTATAGTGGGGGAGTCTAGGACCAGAGGACACAGATAGAGTGGATGTGGAGAGGATGTTTCCTATAGTGGGGGAGTCTAGGACCAGAGGACACAGATAGAGTGGATGTGGAGAGGATGTTTCCTATAGTGGGGGAGTCTAGGACCAGAGGACACAGATAGAGTGGATGCTTCCTATAGTGGGGGAGTCTAGGACCAGAGGACACAGATAGAGTGGATGTGGAGAGGATGTTTCCTATAGTGGGGGAGTCTAGGACCAGAGGACACAGATAGAGTGGATGTGGAGAGGATGTTTCCTATAGTGGGGGAGTCTAGGACCAGAGGACACAGATAGAGTGGATGTGGAGAGGATGTTTCCTATAGTGGGGGAGTCTAGGACCAGAGGACACAGATAGAGTGGATGTGGAGAGGATGTTTCCTATAGTGGGGGAGTCTAGGACCAGAGGACACAGATAGAGTGGATGTGGAGAGGATGTTTCCTGTAGTGGGGGAGTCTAGGACCAGAGGACACAGATAGAGTGGATGTGGAGAGGATGTTTCCTATAGTGGGGGAGTCTAGGACCAGAGGACACAGATAGAGTGGATGTGGAGAGGATGTTTCCTATAGTGGGGGAGTCTAGGACCAGAGGACACAGATAGAGTGGATGTGGAGAGGATGTTTCCTATAGTGGGGGAGTCTAGGACCAGAGGACACAGATAGAGTGGATGTGGAGAGGATGTTTCCTATAGTGAGGGAGTCTAGGACCAGAGGACACAGATAGAGTGGATGTGGAGAGGATGTTTCCTGTAGTGAGGGAGTCTAGGACCAGAGGACACAGATAGAGTGGATGTGGAGAGGATGTTTCCTGTAGTGAGGGAGTCTAGGACCAGAGGACACAGATAGAGTGGATGTGGAGAGGATGTTTCCTATAGTGGGGGAGTCTAGGACCAGAGGACACAGATAGAGTGGATGTGGAGAGGATGTTTCCTATAGTGGGGGGAGTCTAGGACCAGAGGACACAGATAGAGTGGATGTGGAGAGGGTGTTTCCTGTAGTGGGGGAGTTTTGGACCAGAGGACACAGATAGAGTGGATGTGGAGAGGATGTTTCCTGTAGTGGAGGAGTCTAGGACCAGAGGACACAGATAGAGTGGATGTGGAGAGGATGTTTCCTATAGTGGGGGAGTCTAGGACCAGAGGACACAGATAGAGTGGATGTGGAGAGGGTGTTTCCTGTAGTGGGGGAGTTTTGGACCAGAGGACACAGATAGAGTGGATGTGGAGAGGATGTTTCCTGTAGTGGAGGAGTCTAGGACCAGAGGACACAGATAGAGTGGATGTGGAGAGGGTGTTTCCTGTAGTGGGGGAGTTTCGGACCAGAGGACACAGATAGAGTGGATGTGGAGAGGATGTTTCCTGTAGTGGGGGAGTCTAGGACCAGAGGACACAGATAGAGTGGATGTGGAGAGGATGTTTCCTGTAGTGGGGGAGTCTAGGACCAGAGGACACAGACTCACAATAGAAGGACGTCCTTTTACAATGGAGATATAGAGAAATTTCTTTCGCCAGAGAGTGGTGAAATTTGTTGCCACAGGAGGCTATGGAGGCAAAGTCATTGGGTATCTTGAAGGCAGAGTTTGATAGATTCTTGTTTGGTCAGGGTATGAAGGGATATGGGGAGAAGGCAGGAGACTGGGGTGGAGAGGGAGAATGCATTAGATGACGAAATGGCGGAAGAGACTCCACGGGCCACACGGTCTGCTCCTATATCTCGTCACCTGCTCATATGGTCTTTATTCATTTCCATGACGCTGTCCGACCTGCTCCAGATTGGATGACGGCCTTTATAAACGTACGTTTGCATAGAAACACCCTCTGTACAACCACCCAACTGCACCTGTTAATCTACAAACCTTGTTTACACCAGTATTGTGTAATATAACTGTCAGAATCATAATCAGGTTTACCATCGCTGATATGTCATGAAACTTGTCAGCAGTACAGTACAATTTCACCTTTCACCTTTTGTTGTGGTCTCAGTGGAAAGAGCCTGCTTGCATTTACCTGATCTGCACCCCTCACAATCTCCTTTAACAAATCTCCTCTCAATCTTCTCCATTCCCGGGAATAAAGTCCTAACCTGTTCGATCTTTCCTGATAACTCAGGCCCTCCAGACCCAGCAACGTCCTTGTAAATTTTCTCTGTCCTCTTTCAACCTTGTTTCCATCTTCCCTGTAGGTCGGTGACCAAAACTGCTCACAATACTCCAGATTAGACCCCACCAACATCTTCAACATAACCTCCCGTCTCCCGTACTCAACACTTTGATTTGTGAAGGCCAATGTGCCGAAAGCTTTCTTTACGACCCCGTCTACCTGTGACGCCACTTTCGATGGATCATGGACCTGTATTCCCAGATCCCTTTGTCCTGCCACACTCCTCAGTGCCTCCCGTTTGCTGTGTGAGACCCACCCTGGCTGGTCCTGTTGAAGTCCAACACCTCACACTCGTCTGTATTAAATTCCACCTGATATTTTTCAGCCCAGTTTCTCAGCTGGCCGAGATCCAGTGTGGGGTTTGATAGTCTTTCTCACTGCCCACTATGTCCTGAACCCTGGTATCATCTGCAGATTTCCTGATCCAGTTGACCACATCATCATCCAGATGAGAAATAAAAATGGACCCAGCACCGATCCCTGTGACTCACTAATAGTCAGAGGCCTAGTCACAGGCCTCCACTCAAAGAGTCAGCCACCTACTGGCTTCTCCTGTGAAGCAAATGTCTATTGGACTACATCATCCTGGACGCCAAGCGACTGAACACTCCTGACCAACCCTCCACGCAGGACCTAGAGAAAGTCCATGTAGACAACATCCACTGCCTTGCCTTTCATCAACCTTCCTGGAAAAACTCTATAAGGTTGGTTAGACACGACCTACCATGCACGAGGCCATGCTGCCTATCCAAATGCTTAGAGCACCTTCCTAATAACTCAGCCAGTGCTGACGTCAGGCTCACCAGCCTATAATATCCTGGTTTATGGTTAAAGATTTATTTTTAAACAACGGAACAGCACTGGCTATCCTCTGGTCGCCAGGCTCCTGCATTTTCTGAATAGGGTCAGGCCCTGGCATGTTTTCACTCTAATTTGCCTCAAGCCCACAGACACCTCCTCCTCCTCTGTATAGGGACCATGGCAACCGGCCAAGTCTGCAGCCGATACGAAGGCAGAAGGACGGGAAGACAGTTTTGAGGAAGTTGAGAGGCCGCAGAAGGACTTTGACAGATTAGGAGAATGGCCGATGGAGTACAGTGTCGGGAGGTCAAGTGGAAAGAGTGAAGGCGTGGCCTATTTTCTAAATGTGGAGAGTATTCCAAAACCAGAGGTGCAAAGGGGCTCGGGAGACTGTGCGCAGGACTCCCTGAAGGTTAACCTGCAGATCGATTCGGTGGTGAGGAAGACGATGTCAGCATTCATTTTGAGAAGGGCCGGAACGTATTTATTTAAATCTTACATCCATCCCACAGCGTGAGGGAGTAAGGATCTTCGGGCGGTTGCAATCACAGACAGGTGAATTTATAAGTATAATGGCTTGTAGAAGGAAGCTGTCCCGTGGCCTGCCGGCCCTGGCTTTCACACTGCGGTGCCGTATGCCGGGCAGGATCAGCTGAAACAGTTTATGGTGGGGGTGACCGGTGACCCCGATGATCTTCTTTCTGCACCCGCTGCTGTAGATGTCCCCCATGGAGGGAGGTTCACGCCCACAGATGTGCAGGGGACTGTCCGTACCACTCGCTGCAGTGCCCAGCGATCACGGTCGGTGGAGTTCCCGTCCCAGTCAGGATGCTCGCAGTGGCGCCCCGGTAGAAGGTCCCGAGGACTTGGGGGCTCACGCCGAACTTCTTCAGTCGCCTGGGGTGGAAGAGATGCTGTTGTGCTTTTTTTTTGCCATAAAGCCGATGTGTACAGTCCAGGTGAGGTCTTCGGTGATGTGTATACCGAGGAACTTGAAACTACTCACCCCTCTCAACCGCAGACCCACCGGGCCGAGCCTGTCTCCAATCCACAATCCGCTCTTTTGATTTTTGGACATTTGTTCTCCTGGCATCACTGTGTCAGGGTGTCACCCTCTCCTCTGCAGGCCGTCTCATCGCCACTAGAGAAAAGGCCGATCAAAGCCGTGTCATCTGTACACCTGGAGTATTGTGTACAGTTTTGGTCTCCAGGGTTAAGGAAGGACATCCTGGCTGTAGAGGAAGTGCAGCATAGATTCACGAGGTTAATTCCTGGGATGTCCGGACTGTCTTACGCAGAGAGGTTCGAGAGACTGGGCTTGTACGTGCTGGAATTAAGGAGATTGAGAGGGGATCTGATTGCATCATATAAGGTTATTAAGGGATTGGACAAGATAGAGCAGGGGTGTCAAACTCATTTTAGGTCACGGGCCGGATTGAGCAAAATGCAGCTTCATGAGGGCCGGATCACCGGATCAGTCGGACGCGTGCGAACGCAGCTTTCGTTGCCTCCGTTTTTTCAGCCTGCTCTCATGTGTCTCAGTCTCTGCTATAACTACAAAGTGTTTCACTTTACAAATTCCGTTTCTTATGAAGAAGACTGCCGAATAAACACTAAAAACCCTGAAAACCTGGTACCTGAATAAACTCAGCATTAGCCATATCATACGCCATAGGCGCTTCGATTACTGGGGCCAGCTTTAATAGTAATTAGATATTATCTCGTGGGTCAAAGATAATTCCACCGCGGGCCACATTTGGCCCGCGGGCCTTGAGTTTGACATATATGAGATAGAGGCAGGAAATATGCTCCAGATGCTGGGAGAGTCCAGTACCAGAGGGCATGGTTTGAGAATAAGGGGTAGGTCATTTAGGACAGAGTTAAGGAAAAACTTCTTCTCCCAGAGAGTTGTGGGGGTCTGGAATGCACTGCCTCGTAAGGTAGTGGAGGTCAATTCTCTGGATGCTTTCAAGAAGGAGCTAGACAGGTATCTTATGGATAGGGGAATCAAGGGATACGGGGACAAGGCAGGAACCGGGTATTGATAGTAGATGATCAGCCATGATCTCAGAATGGCGGTGCAGGCTCGAAGGGCCGAATGGTCTACTTCTGCACCTATTGTCTATTGTCTAATTTGATTGGCAGATTGGAGCTCTGCCAATCTTCGTCAGGGATGATGCCTGGGCACGTCCAGTCCGACGGCATCCGACGTCCGTCCCTACCGATTGGACGAGGACTGACCAATCAGGTTTCTGCTCTCTCACCTTGCTTCCACTCGAATTCCAGTTCTTTCCTAGAGCGAGCCCTTCGACCTTGTTAAAAGTCTTTCCCTCTGGCTTTGTTCTCCAGCTTCCTAAAGCAGGCGGTTCCAAAGGCCAATGGCGCGGGAGATGAAAATCTCCCCCATCCCTTTTTGCTCCACGCGTGGATTACCATCCTGATCGTCCAGAGGACCAATTTTGTCCCTGTCGATCTTCCTGCTCTTAATATATCTGTAGAATCTCTCAGGATTCACCGTCATTTTGTCTGCCAGGGGCTCATACCTTCTTTTAGACCTCCTGATTTACCTCCAAGCATTCAATTGCATTTCTTACACCCCACAAGGATCTCATATGCTCCTGCCTGCCAAACGCCTCCTTTTATCCATTAATACCTCTCAAAAACCAGGGTTTCATGCACACGCTCTCCTTGCCTATAGACAGGGGCATAGATCGTGGAAAAAGCCTGCTTGCATTTACCCAGAGGTTGGGTGGGACAACAACCAGAGGTCAGGGGTTAAGGGTGAAAGGTGAGAGGTTTAAGGGGAACGTGAGGGGAGACGTCTTCACTCAGAGGGAGGTGAGGGTGTGGGAGGAGCTGCCAGTACAAGTGGGGAACGCGAGCCCCATTCCAACGTTGGAGACAAGTTTGGATCGGTACACGGACGGTGGGGGGTGCGGAGGGCAGTGGTCCCGGTGCAGGTCGATGGGAGTCGGCAGTCTCAATGGGTCAGCACGGACTAGACGGGCTGATGGGCCTGTTTCTGTGCTGTACTTTTCATCGACTCTATGACTCCGAAAACTCTGACTCTGGGAAAAAGATTTGATCTCCCTGAGGTAGGCCGCAGAAAAACTGATAAAGCCCCGTGAAGTCTCCGGAATTTCCCAGAGGCCCTCCAGCTCGATCTTCGTGCAGACTTGGCGAGACGTCCTGCCTTCAGAGCTGGGCACTCACACCATCGGCCTGGGGCCACATTCAGGGAGCCTGGATCCCCAGATGAGGACGACACTCGACTGTAAGAGGGGCAAACAGAGGAAGCTACCCCACACCCTCCCAAACTGCAGATTCTTCTGACTTCCTTTCTAAACTCGACTGAAAACCCAGATGTCTGCAAGCAAGAACAGATGCTCTCATGCACCAGAAATAAACTCATCTTTCACATCCTCTTCCCAACGTTCCTGTCCTGATAGTCAGTCATAGACACGACACGGACCCATCGGCCCATCACCCTGTTCCTGTCCCATTAGAGTCGGTCACAGAATCAGACTCATCGGCCCATCACCCTGTTCCTGTCCCATTAGTCACAGACACGCTAACAAACAGACCCATCAGCCCATCACCCTGTTCCTGTCCCATGAGAGTCAGTCACAGACACAACACAAACAGACCCATCGGCCCATCACCCTGTTCCTGTCCCATGAGAGTCAGTCACAGACACAACACAAACAGACCCATCGGCCCATCACCCTGTTCCTATCCCATTAGAGTCAGTCACAGACACAACAAAACAGACACCGACCCATTGGCCCATCACCCTGTTCCTATCCCATTAGAGTCACAGACACTCTAACAAACAGACCCATCGGCCCATCACCCTCTTCCTGTCCCACGAGAGTCAGTCACAGACACAACACAAACAGACCCATCGGCCCATCACCCTGTTCCTATAACCACATATAACCAGATAACAATTACAGCACGGAAACAGGCCATCTCAGTCCTTCTAGTCTGTGCCGAATGCTTACTCTCACCTAGTCCCACCGGCCCGCACTCAGCCCATTCCTTTCCTGTCCATATACCTATCCAATTTTACTTTAAATGACAATACCGAACCTGCCTCTACCACTTCTACTGGAAGCTCGTTCCACACAGCTACCACTCTCTGAGTAAAGAAATTCCCCCTCGTGTTACCCTTAAACTTTCCCCCCCAACTCTCAACTCATGTCCTCTTGTTTGAATCGCCCCTACTCTCAATGGAAAAAGCCTATCCACGTCAACTCTATCTATCCCCCTCATCATTTTAAATACCTCTATCAAATCTCCCCTCAACCTTCTACGCTCCAAAGAATAAAGACCTAACTTGTTCAACCTTTCCCTGTAACTTAGGTGCTGAAACCCAGGTAACATTCTAGTAAATCTCCTCTGTACTCTCTCTATTTTGTTGACATCTTTCCTATAATTCAGTGACCAGAACTGTACACAATACTCCAAATTTGGCCTCACCAATGCCTTGTACAATTTTAACATTACATCCCAACTCCTATACTCAATGCTCTGATTTATAAAGGCCAGCAAATGCTTTCTTCACCACCCTATCCACATGAGATTCCCCCTTCAGGGAACTATGCACCATTATTCCTAGATCACTCTGCTCTACTACATTCTTCAATGCCCGACCATTTACCATGTATGTCCTATTTGGATTATTCCTACCAAAATGTAGCACCTCACACTTATCAGCATTAAACTCCATCTGCCATCTTTCAGCCCACTCTTCTAACTGGCCTAAATCTCTCTGCAAGCTTTGAAAACCAACTTTGTTATCCACAACGCCACCTACCTTAGTATCATCTACATACTTACTAATCCAGTTTACCACCCCATCATCCAGATCATTAATGTATATGACAAACAACATTGGACCCAGTACAGATCCCTGAGGCATACCACTAGTCACCGGCCTCCAACCTGACAAACAGTTATCCACCACTACTCTCTGGCATCTCCCATCTAGCCACTGTTGAATCCATTTTACTACTTCAATATTAATACCTAACGATTGAACCTTCCTAACTAACCTTCCGTGCGGAACCTTGTCAAAGGCCTTACTGAAGTCCATATAGACAACATCCACTGCTTTGCCCTCGTCGACTTTCCTCATAACCGCTTCAAAAAATTCAATAAGATTTGTCAAACATGACCTTCCACGCACAAATCCATGCTGACTATTCCTAATCAGACCCTCTCTATCCAGATAATTATATATACCATCTCTAAGAATACTTTCCATTAATTTACCCACCACTGACGTCAAACTGACAGGCCTATAATTGCTAGGTTTACTCTTAGAACCCTTTTTAAACAATGGAACCACATGAGCAATACGCCAATCCTCCGGCACCATCCCCGTTTCTAATGACATCTGAAATATTTCTGTCAGAGCTCCTGCTATTTCTACACTAACTTCCCTCAAGGTCCTAGGGAATATCCTGTCAGGATGCCGAGATTTATCCACTTTTATATTCCTTGAAAGCGCCAGTACTTCCTCCTCTTTAATCGTCATAGTTTCCATAACTTCCCTACTTGTTTCCCTTACCTTACACAATTCATTATCCTTCTCCTTAGTGAATTTCGAAGAAAATAAATTGTTCAAAATCTCCCCCATCTCTTTCGGCTCCACACATAGCTGTCCACTCTGATTCTCTAAGGGACCAATTTTATCCCTCACTATCCTTTTGCTATTAATATAACTGTAGAAACACTTTGGATTTACTTTCACCTTACTTGCCAAAGCAACCTCGTATCTTCTTGTCTTCAGTCCTGACGAAGGGTCTCGGCCCAAAACGTCGACAGTGCTTCTCCTTATAGACGCTGCCTGGCTTGCCGTGTTCCACCAGCATTTTGTGCCTGTTGTTTGAATTTCCAGCATCTGCAGATTTCCTCGTATCTTCTTTTAGCTTTTCTAATTTCTTTCTTAAGAGTCTTCTTAGATTCTTTATATTCCTCGAGCACCTCATTTACTCCATGCTGCCTATATATTACTGTAGATATCTCTCTTTTTCCTAACCAAGTTTCCGACATCCCTTGAAAACCATGGCTCTCTCAAACTTTTAACCTTTCCTTTCAACCTAACAGGAACATAAAGATTCTGTACCCTATATTTTCACCTTTAAATGACCTCCATTTCTCTATTACATCCTTCCCATAAAACAAATTGTCCCAATCCACTCCTTCTAAGTACTTTCGCATCTCCTCAAAGTTAGCCTTTCTCCAATCAAAAATCTCAACCCTGGGTCCAGTCCTATCCTTCTCCATAATTATATTGAAACTAATGGCATTGTGATCACTGGACCCGAAGTGCTCCCCAACACATACCTCCGTCACCTGACCTATTTCATTCCCTAACAGCAGATCCAACACTGCCACATCTCTAGTCGGTACCTCTATGTATTGCTGCAAAAAACTATCCTGCACACATTTTACAAACTCCAAACCATCCATCCCTTTTACAGTATGGGCTTCCCAGTCTATGTGTGGAAAATTAAAATCTCCCACAACCACAACCCTGTGCTTACTACAAATACAGGTTCCTGTCCCATCAGTCAGTCACAGACACAGACCCATCGGCCCATCACCCTGTTCCTGTCCCATTAGAATCAGTCACAGACACAACCACAGACACCGGCCCATCGGCCCATCACCCTGTTTCTGTCCCATTAGAGTCAGTCACAGACACAACACAAACAGACCCATCGGCCCATCACCCTGTTCCTGTCCCATGAGAGTCAGTCACAGACACAACACAAACAGACCCATCGGCCCATCACCCTGTTCCTATCCCATTAGAGTCAGTCACAGACACAACAAAACAGACACCGACCCATTGGCCCATCACCCTGTTCCTATCCCATTAGAGTCACAGACACTCTAACAAACAGACCCATCGGCCCATCACCCTCTTCCTGTCCCACGAGAGTCAGTCACAGACACAACACAAACAGACCCATCGGCCCATCACCCTGTTCCTATAACCACATATAACCAGATAACAATTACAGCACGGAAACAGGCCATCTCAGTCCTTCTAGTCTGTGCCGAATGCTTACTCTCACCTAGTCCCACCGGCCCGCACTCAGCCCATTCCTTTCCTGTCCATATACCTATCCAATTTTACTTTAAATGACAATACCGAACCTGCCTCTACCACTTCTACTGGAAGCTCGTTCCACACAGCTACCACTCTCTGAGTAAAGAAATTCCCCCTCGTGTTACCCTTAAACTTTCCCCCCCAACTCTCAACTCATGTCCTCTTGTTTGAATCGCCCCTACTCTCAATGGAAAAAGCCTATCCACGTCAACTCTATCTATCCCCCTCATCATTTTAAATACCTCTATCAAATCTCCCCTCAACCTTCTACGCTCCAAAGAATAAAGACCTAACTTGTTCAACCTTTCCCTGTAACTTAGGTGCTGAAACCCAGGTAACATTCTAGTAAATCTCCTCTGTACTCTCTCTATTTTGTTGACATCTTTCCTATAATTCAGTGACCAGAACTGTACACAATACTCCAAATTTGGCCTCACCAATGCCTTGTACAATTTTAACATTACATCCCAACTCCTATACTCAATGCTCTGATTTATAAAGGCCAGCAAATGCTTTCTTCACCACCCTATCCACATGAGATTCCCCCTTCAGGGAACTATGCACCATTATTCCTAGATCACTCTGCTCTACTACATTCTTCAATGCCCGACCATTTACCATGTATGTCCTATTTGGATTATTCCTACCAAAATGTAGCACCTCACACTTATCAGCATTAAACTCCATCTGCCATCTTTCAGCCCACTCTTCTAACTGGCCTAAATCTCTCTGCAAGCTTTGAAAACCAACTTTGTTATCCACAACGCCACCTACCTTAGTATCATCTACATACTTACTAATCCAGTTTACCACCCCATCATCCAGATCATTAATGTATATGACAAACAACATTGGACCCAGTACAGATCCCTGAGGCATACCACTAGTCACCGGCCTCCAACCTGACAAACAGTTATCCACCACTACTCTCTGGCATCTCCCATCTAGCCACTGTTGAATCCATTTTACTACTTCAATATTAATACCTAACGATTGAACCTTCCTAACTAACCTTCCGTGCGGAACCTTGTCAAAGGCCTTACTGAAGTCCATATAGACAACATCCACTGCTTTGCCCTCGTCGACTTTCCTCATAACCGCTTCAAAAAATTCAATAAGATTTGTCAAACATGACCTTCCACGCACAAATCCATGCTGACTATTCCTAATCAGACCCTCTCTATCCAGATAATTATATATACCATCTCTAAGAATACTTTCCATTAATTTACCCACCACTGACGTCAAACTGACAGGCCTATAATTGCTAGGTTTACTCTTAGAACCCCTTTTTAAACAATGGAACCACATGAGCAATACGCCAATCCTCCGGCACCATCCCCGTTTCTAATGACATCTGAAATATTTCTGTCAGAGCTCCTGCTATTTCTACACTAACTTCCCTCAAGGTCCTAGGGAATATCCTGTCAGGATGCCGAGATTTATCCACTTTTATATTCCTTGAAAGCGCCAGTACTTCCTCCTCTTTAATCGTCATAGTTTCCATAACTTCCCTACTTGTTTCCCTTACCTTACACAATTCATTATCCTTCTCCTTAGTGAATTTCGAAGAAAATAAATTGTTCAAAATCTCCCCCATCTCTTTCGGCTCCACACATAGCTGTCCACTCTGATTCTCTAAGGGACCAATTTTATCCCTCACTATCCTTTTGCTATTAATATAACTGTAGAAACACTTTGGATTTACTTTCACCTTACTTGCCAAAGCAACCTCGTATCTTCTTGTCTTCAGTCCTGACGAAGGGTCTCGGCTCAAAACGTCGACAGTGCTTCTCCTTATAGACGCTGCCTGGCTTGCCGTGTTCCACCAGCATTTTGTGCCTGTTGTTTGAATTTCCAGCATCTGCAGATTTCCTCGTATCTTCTTTTAGCTTTTCTAATTTCTTTCTTAAGAGTCTTCTTAGATTCTTTATATTCCTCGAGCACCTCATTTACTCCATGCTGCCTATATATTACTGTAGATATCTCTCTTTTTCCTAACCAAGTTTCCGACATCCCTTGAAAACCATGGCTCTCTCAAACTTTTAACCTTTCCTTTCAACCTAACAGGAACATAAAGATTCTGTACCCTATATTTTCACCTTTAAATGACCTCCATTTCTCTATTACATCCTTCCCATAAAACAAATTGTCCCAATCCACTCCTTCTAAGTACTTTCGCATCTCCTCAAAGTTAGCCTTTCTCCAATCAAAAATCTCAACCCTGGGTCCAGTCCTATCCTTCTCCATAATTATATTGAAACTAATGGCATTGTGATCACTGGACCCGAAGTGCTCCCCAACACATACCTCCGTCACCTGACCTATTTCATTCCCTAACAGCAGATCCAACACTGCCACATCTCTAGTCGGTACCTCTATGTATTGCTGCAAAAAACTATCCTGCACACATTTTACAAACTCCAAACCATCCATCCCTTTTACAGTATGGGCTTCCCAGTCTATGTGTGGAAAATTAAAATCTCCCACAACCACAACCCTGTGCTTACTACAAATACAGGTTCCTGTCCCATCAGTCAGTCACAGACACAGACCCATCGGCCCATCACCCTGTTCCTGTCCCATTAGAATCAGTCACAGACACAACCACAGACACCGGCCCATCGGCCCATCACCCTGTTTCTGTCCCATTAGAGTCAGTCACAGACACAACAACACAGACCCATCGGCCCATCACCCTGTTCCTGTCCCATTAGTCAGTCACAGACACAGACCCATAAGCCCATCACCCTGTTCCTGTCCCATTAGAGTCGGTCACAGACAGTCTAGCACACGAGCAGACCCATCGGCCCATCACCCTGTTTCTGTCCCATTAGAGTCAGTCACAGACACAATAACAGACACCGACCCATTGGCCCATCACCCTGTTTCTGGCCCATTAGAGTCAGTCACAGACACAACAACACAGACACAGACCCATCGGCCCATCACCCTGTTCCTGTCCCATTAGAGACGGAGTTAGATTTCACCTTTCACCCTTAATCCATGACCTCTCATTGCAGACTCAGCCATCTGCATAGGAAATAGTCTCCTGCCACCCACCCTCTCTTTATCCCTCAGTATTTTGTATATCTCTAGCAAATCGCGCCCCCCCCCATTCTCCTTTGCTCTGGGGAATAAGGTCCTAACCCGTCCCTGTCTGCTCCCTCCACACCTCCTGTGATGTTCCAAACCTCCATGAGCTCTCCCCTCAGCCTCCAACTCTCCGGGGAAAACAGCCCAAGTTTGTCCGAGCTCTTCGCACTCTCGAATCCCGTCTGCACCCTCTCCAACCCCCCCAAACCCTCCTGTAACGGGAGTGAGGGCTTCCCGGAGTTTGTTCCTGGTGAATCCCGTCTGCACCCTCTCCAACCCCCCCAAACCCTCCTGTAACGGGAGTGAGGGCTTCCCAGAGTTTGTTCCTGGTGAATCCCGTCTGTACCCTCTCCATTCCCCCCAAACCCCTCCTGTAACGGGAGTGAGGGCTTCCCGGAGTTTGTTCCTGGTGAATCCCGTCTGCACCCTCTCCATTCCCCCCCAAACCCCTCCTGTAACGGGAGTGAGGGCTTCCCAGAGTTTGTTCCTGGTGAATCCCGTCTGCACCCTCTCCATCCCCCCCAAACCCCTCCTGTAACGGGAGTGAGGGCTTCCCGGAGTTTGTTCCTGGTGAATCCCGTCTGCACGCTCTCCATTCCCCCCAAACCCTCCTGTAACGGGAGTGAGGGCTTCCCAGAGTTTGTTCCTGGTGAATCCCGTCTGTACCCTCTCCATTCCCCCCAAACCCTCCTGTAACGGGACTGAGGGCTTCCCGGAGTTTGTTCCTGGTGAATCCCGTCTGTACCCTCTCCATTCCCCCCCCCAAACCCTCCTGTAACGGGACTGAGGGCTTCCCGGAGTTTGTTCCTGGTGAATCCCGTCTGTACCCTCTCCATTCCCCCCCAAACCCTCCTGTAACGGGACTGAGGGCTTCCCGGAGTTTGTTCCTGGTGAATCCCGTCTGTACCCTCTCCATTCCCCCCCCCAAACCCTCCTGTAACGGGACTGAGGGCTTCCCGGAGTTTGTTCCTGGTGAATCCCGTCTGTACCCTCTCCATTCCCCCCCCCCCAAACCCTCCTGTAACGGGAGTGAGGGCTTCCCGGAGTTTGTTCCTGGTGAATCCCGTCTGTACCCTCTCCATCCCCCCAAACCCTCCTGTAACGGGAGTGAGGGCTTCCCGGAGTTTGTTCCTGGTGAATCCCGTCTGTACCCTCTCCATTCCCCCCAAACCCCTCCTGTAACGGGAGTGAGGGCTTCCCGGAGTTTGTTCCTGGTGAATCGTGTCTGCACCCTCTCCATTCCCCCCCCCACAAACCCTCCTGTAACGGGAGTGAGGGCTTCCCGGAGTTTGGTCCTGGTGAATCCCGTCTGTACCCTCTCCATTCCCCCCCAAACCCTCCTGTAACGGGAGTGAGGGCTTCCCGGAGTTTGTTCCTGGTGAATCCCGTCTGCACCTTCTCCATTCCCCCCCAAACCCCTCCTGTAACGGGAGTGAGGGCTTCCCGGAGTTTGTTCCTGGTGAATCCCGTCTGTACCCTCTCCATTCCCCCCTAAACCCTCCTGTAACGGGAGTGAGGGCTTCCCGGAGTTTGTTCCTGGTGAATCCCGTCTGTACCCTCTCCATTCCCCCCCAAACCCCTCCTGTAACGGGAGTGAGGGCTTCCCGGAGTTTGTTCCTGGTGAATCCCGTCTGTACCCTCTCCATTCCCCCCAAACCCCTCCTGTAACGGGAGTGAGGGCTTCCCGGAGTTTGGTCTTCCCTTCGTCATGTGCCCTGTTTGCCTCCTGCCCTTCACCGGGGCAAGTATCCCATCGTATCCGGGGCGTAGTGTGGCGATAGAACATATGAAGCTGGCCGAGAGGGTGATACACGAGGAGGGGCAACTGCGGGGTAGGGCGAGGGAGAGTGGAGGAGGGTGACAGAGGGGAGGGAAAGTGATGAATGAAGAAAGGAAATCAGAGAGAAAGGGAGGGAGTGATTGAGAATGGCAGGGAGAATGGTAGAGAGAGGGAGGGTGAGAGAGGAGAGAGGGAGGGGAGAGAAAACGAGAGGGAAGAAGGGTGTGAGATGGGGAGAGAGAAGAGGAAGAGGGAGATGGAGAGAGGTGAGGGAGAGAGGGTGGAAGAGTAGGGGGAGGGGAGAGAGAGAGGAAAAAGAGGGGAGGGAAGGGGGAGTGAGGGGGATGAGTGGCGGAGAAAGGGAGAGAGAGTGGGTGGGAGATGTAGGAGAGAGGTAGAGAGGGCGGGAGAGTGAGGGGGAGGTGGAGAGGGGGAGGCAGGAGGGAAGGAAATCAAAGATTGAACAGATTTCCTTCTACCCTAACCCTCCCCCTCTCTTTCAATCCCTCTCCACCTCCCTGATCGACTCCCTACCTCAACCCACTCACCTTCCGCACTGACCCACGAGAAACCAATACCGCCCTGCCGGGGAGGGGGGGGTCAAAGGTCCCGACCCCGGCGCCTCCCCTATGACCCCGGCAGAGGGGCCGGTCCTGGTCTGCCCCGCCCGCCCCCTGTTTCGGTGTGGGGCTGGGAACAGGCGGGGAGGCTCGGGTAAAACCGGGAATGCTGATTGAATGTCCCGGGTCGGTCGGTCGGTCTGTCTGGGACATCTGGGGGGGGGGGGGTAGATGGCTTCCCGTCCCTTTAAAGAGAGAGAGGGAGGGGGAGAGGGAGAGAGAGAGAGAGAGGGACGGGAAAGAGGGGGGGGGAGAGAGAGAGGGAGGGACAGGAGAAAGACAGAGAGGGAGGGAGGGACAGACAGGGGAGGGAGAGACAGAGAGGGAGAGAGAGAGAGAGGGACGGGGTGAGAGAGAAGGAGAGACAGAGAGGGACAGACAGGGGAGAGAGAGGGAGGGACGGGAGAGAGAGGGACGAGAGAGAGAGAGGGAGGGACGGGAGAGAGAGGGAGAGACAGAGAGGGAGAGGGAGGGAGGGAGAGACAGAGAGGGAGGGACGGGAGAGAGAGGGACAGACAGGGGAGGGAGAGGGAGAGAGAGAGAGACAGAGAGGGAGGGACGGGAGAGAGAGGGGACAGACAGGGGAGGGAGAGAGGGAGGGACGGGAGAGAGAGGGAGAGGGAGAGACAGAGAGGGAGAGGGAGAGGGAGGGAGTGACAGAGAGGGAGGGACGGGAGAGAGAGGGACGAGAGAGAGAGAGGGAGGGAGGGAGAGACAGAGAGGGAGGGACGGGAGCAGAGTTTCAAGGCGGAAGTGCTGAAGTTTAGTTCGGGAAAGAGGAACTGGGCAGTTTCAGGCTGGAGAGGCCGAGCCGAGAGACTCAGACACGAAACCTCAGGCTCAGCCGCACTCTCCGTCTGTCTGTGGGTACGTGGGGCTGGGACTGGGGTGTGTGTGTAGGGGAGAGAGGGGGTGAGAGACGGGGAGAGTGGGGGTAGGAGAGAGGGGGGTGAGAGACGGGGAGGGGTGTAGGAGAGAGGGGTTGAGAGACGGGGAGAGTGGGGGGTAGGGGAGAGAGGGGGTGAGAGACGGGGAGGGGTGTAGGGGAGGGAGGGGGTGACGGAGATGGAGAGGGGTGTAGGGGAGGGAGGGGGTGACGGAGATGGGGAGGGGTGTAGGGGAGGGAGGGGGGTGACGGAGATGGGGAGGGGTGTAGGGGAGGGAGGGGGGTGACAGAGGGGGGAGGGGTGTAGGGGAGGGAGGAGGTGACAGAGGGGGGAGGGGTGTAGGGGAGGGAGGGGGTGACAGAGGGGGGAGGGGTGTAGGGGAGGGAGGAGGTGACAGAGGGGGGAGGGGTGTAGGGGAGGGAGGGGGTGACGGAGATGGGGAGGGGTGTAGGGGAGGGATGGGGGTGACAGAGGGGGAGGGGTGTAGGGGAGGGAGGAGGGTGACAGAGGGGGGAGGGGTGTAGGGGAGGGAGGAGGTGACAAAGAAGGGGAGGGGAGTAAGGTAGGGAGGGGTGACAGAGACAGGGAGGAGTGTAGAGGGTTTTGGTTTTCATGGTACTGTGGGTCTTGTCTCTGACCTTTGAACTTCTTGTTGGCCTCCCATCAGTCCCGTTGACCCTCCCCAACCACCGTTGCCCCTTCGATGGAGGTTGACGCAGATGGTTATCATAACATTCCCCAGAATGGGATGGCAGCTGGGGAGCGACCAGCGACCTTCTGTCCCGACGACGATGCCCAGGTATGGATGTGATTGAAGGGAGGAGGAGTGACGGAGTGTCAAGGGTCAGGAGCCTGGCTTTGTTGGTCAGGGGGTTGTTGCTGAGGCTGGGGAAGAGTCACAGGTCGAGCCCTGGCAGAGGCCTCTTCGAAACCTAGGCCTCACCTGGCAGCCGGGTGGCAGTAGGCCGTAGATTAAGCCTGGGCCTTGACAGAGTTTTGTATTGATTATTTCTGTAATCTTTGAGTAATGTTGTAAATATATTGTTTGGTTAAGAGCTCGTTGTTTATTGATTCATTGTGAGTTCTGTGTAAAAGCACATGAACGGCCCACGTTGTACCACGTCACGGGTGCGTCACGGGTACTAAAGTAAAAACAAAGCACACATCAGGCTCCCTGTGTTTCATTTCAGTTAGTTTCTGGAGTTACAAAAGACAGTAGTGACCGTAAGATACCGGAGCAGAATTAGGCCATTTGGCCCGTCAAGCCTTCGCCACCATTTCATCATGGCTGGTCCATTTTCCCTCTCAGCCCCAATCTCCTGCCTTCTCCCCGTATCCCTCCATGTCCTGGCCAGTCAAGGATCTGTCGACCTCTGCTTCAATATACATAAAGACTTGGCCTCAGTTACCTGTGGCAAAGAATTCCACAGATTCTCCTCTCTCTGGCTAAAGAAATTCCTCCTAATCTCTGTTCTAAATGGACCTCCCTCAATTCTGAGGCTGTGTCCTCCGGTCCTAGACTCTCCCACTACAGGAAACATCCTCTCTACATCCACTCTACCTGTGTCCTCTGGTCCTAGACTCCCCCACTACAGGAAACATCCTCTTCACATCCACTCTATCTGTGTCCTCTGGTCCTAGACTCCCCCACTACAGGAAACATCCTCTCCACATCCACTCTATCTGTGTCCTCTGGTCCTAGACTCCCCCACTACAGGATACATCCTCTCCACATCCACTCTATCTGTGTCCTCTGGTCCTAGACTCCCCCACTACAGGAAACATCCTCTCCACATCCACTCTATCTGTGTCCTCTGGTCCTAGACTCCCCCACTACAGGAAACATCCTCTCCACATCCACTCTATCTGTGTCCTCTGGTCCTAGACTCCCCCACTACAGGAAACATCCTCTCCACATCCACTCTATCTGTGTCCTCTGGTCCTAGACTCCCCCACTACAGGAAACATCCTCTCCACATCCACTCTATCTGTGTCCTCTGGTCCTAGACTCCCCCACTATAGGAAACATCCTCTCCACATCCACTCTATCTGTGCTGTCTGGTCCTAGACTCCCCCACTATAGGAAACATCCTCTCCACATCCACTCTATCTGTGTCCTCTGGTCCTAGACTCCCCCACTACAGGAAACATCCTCTCCACATCCACTCTATCTGTGTCCTCTGGTCCTAGACTCCCCCACTATAGGAAACATCCTCTCCACATCCACTCTATCTGTGTCCTCTGGTCCTAGACTCCCTTACGACAGGAAACATTCTCTCCACATCCACTCTATCTGTGTGGTCCTAGACTCCCCCACTACAGGAAACATCCTCTCCACATCCACTCTATCTGTGTCCTCTGGTCCTAGACTCCCCCACTATAGGAAACACCCTCTCCACATCCACTCTATCTGTGTCCTCTGGTCCTAGACTCCCCCACTATAGGAAACATCCTCTCCACATCCACTCTATCTGTGTCCTCTGGTCCTAGACTCCCCCACTATAGGAAACATCCTCTCCACATCCACTCTATCTATGTCCTCTGGTCCGAGACTCCCCCACTACAGGAAACATCCTCTCCACATCCACTCTATCTGTGTCCTCTGGTCCTAGACTCCCCCACTACAGGAAACATCCTCTCCACATCCACTCTATCTGTGTCCTCTGGTCCTAGACTCCCCCACTATAGGAAACATCCTCTCCACATCCACTCTATCTGTGTCCTCTGGTCCTAGACTCCCCCACTATAGGAAACATTCTCTCCACATCCACTCTATCTGTGTCCTCTGGTCCTAGACTCCCCCACTATAGGAAACATACTCTCCACATCCACTCTATCAGTGTCCTCTGGTCCTAGACTCCCCCACTACGGGAAACATCCTCTCCACATCCACTCTATCTGTGTCCTCTGGTCCGAGACTCCCCCACTACAGGAAACATCCTCTCCACATCCACTCTATCTGTGTCCTCTAGTCCTAGACTCCCCCACTATAGGAAACATCCTCTCCACATCCACTCTATCGAGGCCTTTCAACATTCAACAGTTTTAAATGAGGTCCCCCCGCATTCTTCTGAATTCCAGAGCTACCAAACGCGCTTTACATAACAAGCCTTTCAATCCCAGAATCATTTTCGTGAACTTGCTCTGAACCCTCCCCGGTTTCAGCACATCCTTTCTGAGATAAGGGGCCCAAAACTCCAAGCGAGGCCTCACCAGCTCCTTATAAAGTCTCGACGTTACATCCTGGCCTCTCGAAACAAATGCTACTGTTGCTTTTGCCTTCCTAGCCACCTGCAAGTGAACCTTTTGGAATCATGCACGCGGACTCCCAAGTCCCTTTGCACCATTTAAAAAATTGCCTACTCTTCCTGACGCTCTATTCCACTTCTTTACCCATTCTCCTAATCTGTCTGATTCCTTCTGTAGCCTCTCCACTTTCTGCGAAGGGTGAGGAAAGTCCATCTCCCACCCCCCATCCTCATCACATTCTACAGGGGTTGTATTGAGAGCATCCTGAGCAGCTGCATCACTGCCCGGTTCGGAAATTACACCGTCTCGGATCGCAAGACCCTGCAGCGGATAGTGAGGTCAGCTGAGAAGATCAGCGGGGTCTCTCCTCCCGCCATCACGGACGTTTACACGACACGCTGCATCCGCAAAGCAAACAGCATTATGAAGGACCCCACGCACCCCTCATACAATCTCTTCTCCCTCCTGCCATCTGGGAAAAGGCTCCGAAGCATTCGGGCTCTCACGACCAGACTGTGTAACAGTTTCTTCCCCCAAGCTATCAGATTCCTCAATACTCAGAGTCTAGACTGACATTGTAATTTGTCCTCTACTGTGCCTAGTGTCTTGTTTATTAATTATTGTGCTGCCCTGCACGGTTTTGTGCACGTTATGTAGTCCTGTGTAGGTCTGTAGTCTAGTGCAGTTTTTATGTTGTTTTACGTAGTCTAGTGTAGCCTTGTGCTGTCTCACATAGTCTAGTGTAGTTTTGTGTTGTTTTACGTAGTCTAGTGTAGCCTTGTGCTGTCTCACATAGTCTAGTGTAGTTTTGTGTTGTTTTACGTAGTCTAGTGTAGCCTTGTGCTGTCTCACATAGCCTAGTGTAGTTTTGTGTTGTTTCATGTAGCACCAGGGTCCTGAAGGAACGTCGTCTCGTTTTCACTGTGCACTGCACCAGCAGTTTATGGTCGAAATGACAATAAAAGCAACTTGAACAGCCCCGCACCCACCTAACCCATCTGCAATCTTTGCCTCACGTCCGTCATCTCCGACATCCAAATCATTGACATACAATGTAAAAGAATCGCTCCCAACACGGGCCCCAGTGGAACTCCACTAGTCACCGGCAGCCAAGTCTTCCTTCCTTCCCACTCTTTGCCTCCTGCCGATCAGCCACTGGTTTATCCACGCTGGGATCTTTCCTGTAATGCCGTGGGCTCCGAGCTTGTTCAGCAGCCTCACGAGTGGCCGCTTGTCGAAGGACTTCTGAAAACCCAAGCTCACAACACCCACCGATTCTCCTTCGCCCGTCCTGCCCGTCATTTCCTCAGAGAATCCCAACAGAGTGTGGCAGGACGAAGGGATCTGGGAATACAGGTCCATGATCCATCGAAAGTGGCGTCAAGGGTAGACGGGGTCGTAAAGAAAGCTTTCGGCACATTGGCCTTCACAAATCGAAGTGTTGAGTACGGGAGACGGGAGGTTGTGTAGAAGACGTTGGTGGGGTCTAATCTGGAGTATTGTGAGCAGTTTCGGTCACCGACCTACAGGGAAGATGGAAACAAAAGGTTGAAAGAGTACAGGGAAAATGTTGCTGGGTCTGGAGGGTCTGAGTTATCAGGAAAGATCGAACAGGTTAGGACTTTATTCCCAGGAATGGAGAAGATTGAGAGGAGATTTGATAGAGGGTATACAAAATTATGAGGGGTATCGGTAGGGTAAATGCAAGCAGGCTTTTTCCACTGAGGCTGGGTGGGACAACAACCAGAGGTCAGGGGTTAAGGGTGAAAGGTGAGAGGTTTAAGGGGAACGTGAGGGGAGAAGTCTTCACTCAGAGGGAGGTGAGGGTGTGGGACGAGCTGCCAGCACAAGTGGTGAACGCGAGCTCGGTTTCAGCCGTGAATCGAAATTTGGACGGGTACGTGGATGACTGTAGCATTGACTATCATGGCCGCAGTGCTGGTCGATGGGCTTAACTGACTGGGCATGGGCTAGATGGGCCAAAGGGCCTGTTTCTGAGCTGTGACTCTGTGATTCCAAACAATTGGCTTATCGATCATTACAGAATGTCTCTCTGGTGCTTCCCACTCCCCCTTTTCCCAACCACGAATCTCCTCTCCCTACCCCATTCCCACTCTCAGTCCACAGGAGAGACCCATATCAGAATCAGGTTTATCGTCGCGAGGGACTAGATGTGGTCCTAGGGTAGAAATTCTAAATTGCAGAGGCCAATTTTTTTATCACTAATTTTTATTGCAACACCAACAAATTCCGTTCAATACAACCAGTTGCCGATTACATTTTGACTGAGATTCAAAGATTCAAAGACTTTATTGTCATTTTAACCGTACATCAGCTCTGCAGGGCAGAATGAGACAACGTTTCCCAGGAGCAGTGCAATCATAACATAACAAACGCAACACTAAATAATTAACACAGCAATAAATAGTAAACACAACAGCCACACGTCAGTTAAAAACAAGTTATAAGTGTCCAGTGCAAGTTAAAAGTGTCCAAAGCAGAGTCAGGTAGAGCAGCTATTTAGCAGTCTGACTGCCTGTGGGAGGAAGCTGTTCAGTAGCCTTGTGGTTTTAGTTTTGATGCTCCTGTAACGTTTACCTGATGGCAGAAGAACAAACAGTTTATGGAGAGGGTGTGAGGGGTCTTTAATGATGTACCGTGTCTTCCGGAGGCATCGACTCTGAAAGAGGTCTTGGACAGAAGGCAGGGAGACCCCAATAACCTCCTCTGCTCCCCTAACCACCCCCTGCAAGGCTTCTGTATCGGCAGCACTGCAGCTGGAGTACCAGGTTGTGATGCAAAAGGTCAGCACACTCTCAACCACTCCTCTGTAGAATGTGGTTAAGATGTTAGTGGGGAGTGATGCTTGTTTAAGTTTCCTCAGAAAGTGCAATCTCTGCTGGGCCCGTTTCACAATCCCAGTGGTGTTCCTGGACCAGGTGAGATTGTCCGAGATCTGCACCCCAAGTAACTTGATGTTTTCCACTCTCTCCACTGTGGAGCCGCTGATGCTGAGGGGTGTGTGCTCAGGCTGAGACCGTGTGAAATCGACGATCATCTCCTTGGTTGTGGTGACATTAAGCATCAAGTTGTTGTCACTGCACCAGCTCTCTAGGTGTTTGACCTTCTCCCTGTACATTGTTTCATCATTTTTGCTGATGAGCCCCACCACTGTGGTATCATCAGCAAATTTAATGATCAGGCTCTCCTTGAATCTGGCTGCACAGTCGTGTGTTAGCAGTGTAAACAGCAATGGGCTAAGCACACAGCCTTGTGGGGATCCAGTGCTCAGTGTGATGGAGTCAGAGATGTTTCTGCCAACACAGACTGACTGTGGTCTCTCTGTCAAGAAATCCAGAATCCAGCGACACATGGCAGTGTTAAGGCCAAGGAGCGACAGTTTCTCCACTAGTCTCTGCGGGATGATGGTATTGAACGCTGAACTGAAATCAATGTACAGGATTCTGGCATAAGTGTCTTTGTTGTCCAAGTGAGAGAGGACTGTGTGCAGTGTGGTGGATATTGCGTTCTCCGTAGACTGATTTGGACGATAAGCAAACTGTAGAGGATCCAGCGATGAGGGGAGGCTGGCTGTGATATGAGGCTTGACAAGCCGTTCAAAACATTTCATCACTATGGGGGTCAGGGCAACGGGACGGTAATCATTCAGACAGGCTACAACTGATTTCTTTGCTACAGGGATGATTGTGGAGGTTTTGAAGCATCTGGGGACAATGGCTTGACTATGGGAGATGTTGAAAATGTCTGTCAGGACATCTGCTAATATATCAGCACATTCCTCGAGCACACATCGAGGGATGTTGTTGGTACGTCTTGCTTTTCATGGGTTGACCCTGGCAAGGGTCCTCCGTCTGTGCTCTGAATCAATGATCGGAGCCGGCTGGTCAGATGGTAAGAAGGGACTGGCTCTCCCCCTTGCTGTAGTGTTTGATGCTTCGAAGTATGCAAAGAAATTGTTAAGCCTGTTAGGAAGAGAGACGTCGCTGTCATCAGTTTTCTGCCTGATCTTGTAGTCTGTCAGAGCTTTAATTCCCTGCCACATCCGTCTGGTGTCACCTGGGTCACAGAAGCGTCCGTGTATTTTGCCCGCGGAGGCCCTTTTCGCTTTCCTGATCCCTAGTGAAAGTGCAGACCTGGCTGAGCGAAGCGTACTCCTGTCCCCCGATCTGTAGGCTGTGTCACGGGCCTCCAGTAGTGAACGCACCTCTGTTGTCATCCATTTTATAACCACGTGCAGTGAAGGTTTCCATCACTCCTGTCCCCCGATCTGTAGGCTGTGTCACGGGCCTTCAGTAGTGAACGCACCTCTGTTGTCATCCATTTTATAACCACGTGCGGTGAAGGTTTTCATCACTCCTGTCCCCCGATCTGTAGGCTGTGTCACGGGCCTTCAGTAGGTAACGCACCTCTGTTGTCATCCATTTTATAACCACGTGCGGTGAAGGTTTTCATCAGTCCTGTCCCCCGATCTGTAGGCTGTGTCACGGGCCTCCAGTAGTGAACGCACCTCTGTTGTCATCCATTTTATAACCACGTGCGGTGCAGGTTTTCATCACTCCTGTCCCCCGATCTGTAGGCTGTGTCACGGGCCTTCAGTAGTGAACGCACCTCTGTTGTCATCCATTTTATAACCACGTGCGGTGAAGGTTTTCATCACTCCTGTCCCCCGATCTGTAGGCTGTGTCACGGGCCTTCAGTAGGTAACGCACCTCTGTTGTCATCCATTTTATAACCACGTGCGGTGAAGGTTTTCATCACTCCTGTCCCCCGATCTGTAGGCTGTGTCACGGGCCTTCAGTAGTGAACGCACCTCTGTTGTCATCCATTTTATAACCACGTGCGGTGAAGGTTTTCATCACTCCTGTCCCCCGATCTGTAGGCTGTGTCACGGGCCTTCAGTAGTGAACGCACCTCTGTTGTCATCCATTTTATAACCACGTGCGGTGAAGGTTTTCATCACTCCTGTCCCCCGATCTGTAGGCTGTGTCACGGGCCTTCAGTAGTGAACGCACCTCTGTTGTCATCCATTTTATAACCACGTGCGGTGAAGGTTTTCATCACTCCTGTCCCCCGATCTGTAGGCTGTGTCACGGGCCTTCAGTAGGTAACGCACCTCTGTTGTCATCCATTTTATAACCACGTGCGGTGAAGGTTTTCATCAGTCCTGTCCCCCGATCTGTAGGCTGTGTCACGGGCCTTCAGTAGTGAACGCACCTCTGTTGTCATCCATTTTATAACCACGTGTGGTGCAGGTTTTCATCACTCCTGTCCCCCGATCTGTAGGCTGTGTCACGGGCCTTCAGTAGTGAACGCACCTCTGTTGTCATCCATTTTATAACCACGTGCGGTGCAGGTTTTCATCACTCCTGTCCCCCGATCTGTAGGCTGTGTCACGGGCCTTCAGTAGTGAACGCACCTCTGTTGTCATCCATTTTATAACCACATGCGGTGAAGGTTTTCATCACTCCTGTCCCCCGATCTGTAGGCTGTGTCACAGGCCTCCAGTAGTGAACGCACCTCTGTTGTCATCCATTTTATAACCACGTGCGGTGAAGGTTTTCATCACTCCTGTCCCCCGATCTGTAGGCTGTGTCACGGGCCTTCAGTAGTGAACGCACCTCTGTTGTCATCCATTTTATAACCACGTGCGGTGAAGGTTTTCATCACTCCTGTCCCCCGATCTGTAGGCTGTGTCACAGGCCTCCAGTAGTGAACGCACCTCTGTTGTCATCCATTTTATAACCACGTGCGGTGAAGGTTTTCATCACTCCTGTCCCCCGATCTGTAGGCTGTGTCACGGGCCTTCAGTAGTGAACGCACCTCTGTTGTCATCCATTTTATAACCACATGCGGTGAAGGTTTTCATCACTCCTGTCCCCCGATCTGTAGGCTGTGTCACAGGCCTCCAGTAGTGAACGCACCTCTGTTGTCATCCATTTTATAACCACGTGCGGTGAAGGTTTTCATCACTCCTGTCCCCCGATCTGTAGGCTGTGTCACGGGCCTTCAGTAGTGAACGCACCTCTGTTGTCATCCATTTTATAACCACGTGCGGTGAAGGTTTTCATCACTCCTGTCCCCCGATCTGTAGGCTGTGTCACGGGCCTTCAGTAGTGAACGCACCTCTGTTGTCATCCATTTTATAACCACGTGCGGTGAAGGTTTTCATCACTCCTGTCCCCCGATCTGTAGGCTGTGTCACGGGCCTTCAGTAGTGAACGCACCTCTGTTGTCATCCATTTTATAACCACGTGCGGTGAAGGTTTTCATCACTCCTGTCCCCCGATCTGTAGGCTGTGTCACGGGCCTCCAGTAGTGAACGCACCTCTGTTGTCATCCATTTTATAACCACATGCGGTGAAGGTTTCCATCACTCCTGTCCCCCGATCTGTAGGCTGTGTCACGGGCCTTCAGTAGGTAACGCACCTCTGTTGTCATCCATTTTATAACCACGTGCGGTGAAGGTTTTCATCACTCCTGTCCCCCGATCTGTAGGCTGTGTCACGGGCCTTCAGTAGTGAACGCACCTCTGTTGTCATCCATTTTATAACCACGTGCGGTGAAGGTTTTCATCACTCCTGTCCCCCGATCTGTAGGCTGTGTCACGGGCCTTCAGTAGTGAACGCACCTCTGTTGTCATCCATTTTATAACCACGTGCGGTGAAGGTTTTCATCACTCCTGTCCCCCGATCTGTCGGCTGTGTCACGGGCCTTCAGTAGTGAACGCACCTCTGTTGTCATCCATTTTATAACCACATGCGGTGAAGGTTTTCATCACTCCTGTCCCCCGATCTGTAGGCTGTGTCACGGGCCTCCAGTAGTGAACGCACCTCTGTTGTCATCCATTTTATAACCACGTGTGGTGCAGGTTTTCATCACAGTGGCATCCTCCGTACATTTGGCTCTGTAGCTGATTACTGCCTCCACAAACTCCTCAATGTCTGTATGGTCATCATAGGAGGCTGCTGTTTTGAATATGTCCCAGTCTGTGTGGAAAAAACAGTCTTGTAGTGCTGAGGCTGCTCCTTTTGGCCAAACCCTTATCTGTCTTCTCACACGTTTAAGCAGTGGTTTATATGCTGGCGTTAACAATGAATATATGTGGTCAGAGTGGCCAAGACGGGGGGGCGGGGGGCTGCTTTGTCTGCCTGTGGGGTGTTTGTGTAAACCAAGTCCAGTGTGTTGTCTGCCGTGGTTTTGAAATCCACATATTGCAGGAATTTGGGGAACACAGTCTTTAAGCTGGTGTGGTTAAAGTCCCCAGCAATCACCACAGAGCTGTCAGGATGTGTAGCCAGTAGCTCACTGATGGCTTCACGTCGGCCTCCCAGTGCCTCGTTAGCATTAGACTCAGCGTTGGCACTGGGAGCTACGTAAACAGCACGATGGTGAATTCCCTCGGCAGACAGGACGGCCGGCATTTCACAATGAGAAATCCAGCCAGCGGTGAGCAGTGTTTAGCAGCTACTGTAGTGTTCGCACACCAGTCTTTGTTGATGTAGATACACAGACCCCCTCCTCGGCTCCTACCGGAGCTAGCTGCCTCTCTGTCCGCACGAAACGATGCCATTCCCTCTGGCTGTATCGCCGCGTCCGGTATGTTGTCGAGGAGCCAGGATTCCGTGAAGACATACACACAGCCGTCTTTAAACTCCTTGCGAGTTTCTCTCAGCGGATGCAGCTCATCCAGCTTGTTGTCGATGGAGCGGACGTTTGAGAGCAGGAGGGACGGTACCGCTGGCCTGGGGGGGTTAGCTTTTAGCCTAGCATGGATGCCGGCCCTCTTACCCCTCCTCTGTCTTCCCTCACAGCGCTTTTGCTTCCTCCTCCCTCGGGAAGCAGCCGGCTTGGTCGCGGATAGTGGTCCGTAGCGGCGTAAACTGTCCACGGCACACCAGAACTGGTCAGTCTTTCCGACATAGTATGCCCTGATGTTAACGAGCATATTCCGATGGTATGTTATGTGTCTAGGACAGACAGAACAGACACTAGATACACCTATCGCTCCCCGAGGGGCCGCTGCGTCCACGCGCGCCTCCATCTTCAACGAAATGGCAATAGTCATGAAATCTGGGTTTTTTTGTGGCAGCTGTACAGTGCAAATACATAAAATTACTACAGTCCTGTGAGTGTGTGTCTGTGTCTGTGTGTTTTTGTGTGTGTCTGTGTGTGTGTGTGTGTGTGTGTGTCTGTGTGCGTGTGTGTGTCTCTGTGTGTCTGTGTGTGTGTGTGTGTGAGTGTGTGTGTGTGTGTGTCTGTGTGTGTGTGTCTGTGTGTGTGTGTGTGTGTGTGGGGAGGAGAGTAGTGTATTTAATATTTCAGTAATGTTTGTGTAATATTGTAAAGATATTGTGGATGAACCAGGAGGTACGTTGTCTGCTGAAAGCTAGATCTGTGGCATTCATGTCTGGCGAACCAGGTCCGTACCAGAAAATGGTCTGCAGAGGGTGAAGAGACAATTTTGAACGAGGCTGGAGGCGACATCGGATGTACAACAGCTCTGGTGGGGTCTGCAGGACATTACTTCCCACAAAGCGAAACCCAACAGCGTGAATGGGAGCGATGCTTCACCACCAGACAAACTCGACACCTTCTGTGCCCGCTTTGAAAGGGAGAACACGACTGCAGCTGTGAAGATCTCTGCTGCACCTGATGACCCTGTGATCTCCGTCTCAGAGGCCGATGTTAGGCTGTCTCTAAAGAAGGTGAACCCTCGCAAGGCAGAAGGTCCCGATGGAGGCTCTGAAAACCTATGCCAGCCAGTATTCAAGGACATTTTCACCCTCTCACTGCTACGGGCAGAAGTTCCCACTTGCTTCAAAAAGGCAACGATTATACCAGTGTCTAAGAAGAATAATGTGGGTTGCCTTAATGATTTCTGTTCAGTAGCACTCACATCGACAGTGATGAAATGCTTTGAGAGATTGGTCATGACTAGACTGAACTCCTGCCTCAGCAAGGACCTGGACCCATTGCAATTTGTCTATCGCCACAACAGATCAACGGCAGAAACAATCTCAATGGCTCTGCACACGGCCTTAGACCAACTGAACAACACAAACACCTACGTCAGGATGCTGTTCATCGACTGTAGCTCAGCATTTAATACCATCATTCCCACAATCCTGATTGAGAAGTTGCAGAACCTGGGCCTCTGTACCTCCCTCTGTAGTTGGATCCTTGATTCCCTAACCGGAAGACCACAGTCTGCGCGGATTGGTGATAACATATCCTCCTCACTGACGATCAACACTGGCGCATCTCAGGGGTGTGTGCTCAGCCCACTGCTCTACTCCCTGTATACACACGACTGTGTGGCTAGACATAGCTCAGATACCATCTACAAATTTGCCGACGATACAACCATTGTTGGCAGAATCTCAGATGGTGACGAGAGGACGTACAGGAGTGAGATAGATATGCCAACTAGTGGAATGGTGTCACAGCAACAACCTGGCACTCAGCGTCAGTGAGATGAAAGAGCTGACTGCGGACTTCAGGAAGGGTAAGACGAGGGAACACACACCGATCCTCACTGAGGGATCAGAAGTGGAGAGAGTGAGAACTTTCAAGTTCCTGGGTGTCAAGATCTTTGAGGATCTAACCTGGTCCCAACGTATCAGTGCAGTTATAAAGAAGGCGAGACAGCGACTATACTTCATAAGGAGTTTGAAGAGATTTGGTATGCCAACAAATACATGCAAAAACTTCTATAGATGTACCGTGGAGAGCGTTCTGACAGGCTGCATCGCTGTCTGGTATGGAGGGGCTACTGCACAGGACCGAAAGAAGCTGCAGAGGGTTGTAAATCTAGTCAGCTCCATCTTGGGTACCAGCCTACAAAGTACCCAGGACACCTTCAGGGAACGGTGTCTCAGAAAGGCAGCGTCCATTATTAAGGACCTCCAGCACCCAGGGCATGCCCCTTTCTCACTGTTACCATCAGGGAGGAGGTACAGGAGCCTGAAGACACACACTCAACGATTCAGGAACAGCTCCTTCCCCTCTGCCGTCCGATTCCTAAATGGACATTGAACCCTTGGACACTACCTCACTTTTTAAATATATATTAGAGACCGGACAAACTTGGGCATTCAGCCAGAGTGCAGAAGACAACAAACTGTGCAAATACAAAAAGAAAAAAATAATAATAAATAAATAAGCAATATTTATTGAGAACATGAGATGAAGAGTCCTTGAATGTGAGGCCACAGGTTGTGGGAACTTTTCTCTGATGGGGCGAGTGAAGTTATCCCCTCTGGTTCAGGAGCCTGATGGTTGAGGGGTAATAACTGTCCCTGAACCTGGTGGTGTGGGTCCTGAGGCTCCTGTACCTTCTTCCTGATGGTTGAGGGGTAATAACTGTCCCTGAGCCTGGTGGTGTGGGTCCTGAGGCTCCTGTACCTCCTTCCTGATGGTTGAGGGGTAATGACTGTCCCTGAACCTGTTGGTGTGGGTCCTGAGGCTCCTGTACCTCCTTCCTGATGGTTGAGGGGTAATGACTGTCCCTGAACCTGGTGGTGTGGGTCCTGAGGCTCCTGTACCTCTTTCCTGATGGTTGAGGGGTAATGACTGTTCCTGAACCTGGTGGTGTGGGTCCTGAGGCTCCTGTACCTCCTTCCTGATGGTTGAGGGGTAATAACTGTCCCTGATCCTGGTGGTGTGGGTCCTGAGGCTCCTGTACCTCCTTCCTGAAGGATGAGGGTAATAACTGTCCCTGAACCTGGTGGTGTGGGTCCTGAGGCTCCTGTACCTCCTTTCTGATGGTTGAGGGGTAATAACTGTCCCTGATCCTGGTGGTGTGGGTCCTGAGGCTCCTGTACCTCCTTCCTGATGGTTGAGGGTAATAACTGTCCCTGAACCTGGTGGTGTGGGTCCTGAGGCTCCTGTACCTCCTTTCTGATGGTTGAGGGGTAATAACTGTCCCTGAACCTGGTGGTGTGGGTCCTGAGGCTCCTGTACCTCCTTCCTGATGGTTGAGGGGTGATAACTGTCCCTGAACCTGGTGGTGTGGGTCCTGAGGCTCCTGTACCTCCTTCCTGATGGTTGAGGGGTAATAACTGTCCCTGAACCTGGTAGTGTGGGTCCTGAGGCTCCTGTACCTCCTTCCTGATGGTTGAGGGGTAATGACTGTCCCTGATCCTGGTGGTGTGGGTCCTGAGGCTCCTGTACCTCTTTCCTGATGGTTGAGGGGTAATGACTGTTCCTGAACCTGGTGGTGTGGGTCCTGAGGCTCCTGTACCTCCTTCCTGATGGTTGAGGGGTAATAACTGTCCCTGATCCTGGTGGTGTGGGTCCTGAGGCTCCTGTACCTCCTTCCTGATGGTTGAGGGTAATAACTGTCCCTGAACCTGGTGGTGTGGGTCCTGAGGCTCCTGTACCTCCTTTCTGATGGTTGAGGGGTAATAACTGTCCCTGAACCTGGTGGTGTGGGTCCTGAGGCTCCTGTACCTCCTTCCTGATGGTTGAGGGGTGATAACTGTCCCTGAACCTGGTGGTGTGGGTCCTGAGGCTCCTGTACCTCCTTCCTGATGGTTGAGGGGTAATAACTGTCCCTGAACCTGGTAGTGTGGGTCCTGAGGCTCCTGTACCTCCTTCCTGATGGCAGTAGTGAGAAGAGAGCATGTCCTGGGTGGTGGGGGTCCCTGATGATGGACGCTGCTTTCCTGCGACAACGCTCCGTGTAGATGTGATCAGTGGTGGGGAGGGCTTTACCCGTGACGGACTGGGCCGTATCCACTACTTTTTGTGTGATTTTCCGTTCAAGTGCGTTGGTGTTTCCATCCCAGCCATGGCTCTGGAGGTGGCCACAGCACAGTAATTTTCTTTCTTTTTGGCCTTCCAGAAAGCTAGGGTGGAACATAAGAAATAGGAGCCGGAGTCGGCCATCTTGCCCGTGGAGCCTGCCCCGCCACTCAATGTCATGGCTGATCTGTCTGTAAACTCAGCTCCATCTACCTGCCTTTTCCCCAGAACCCTTAATCCCCTTACTCTGTACAAATCTATCTAACTGTATCTTGGGTGATAGAGAAGGGTCGCGCTCAGACCGAAGGTCTGAGGAGCGTCTATTTTAACGCAAGGAGTGTTGTGAACAAAGTGGATGAGCAGTACTCGGAGATATGATGTGGTGGCCATTACAGAGACTTGGATGGCTCAGGGACAGGATTGGTTACTTCAAGTGCCGGGTTTTAGATGTTTCAGAAAGTACAGGGAGGGAGGCAAAAGAGGTGGGGACGTGGCACTGTTGATCAGAGATAGTGTCACAGCTGAAGAAAAGGTGGACACCGTGGAGGGATTGACTACGGAGTCTCTGTGGGTGGAGGTTAGGAAGGGGAAGGGGTCAATAACTTTACTGGGTGTTTTTATAGGCCGCCTAATGGTAACAGGGATGTCGAGGAGCAGATAGGGAAACAGATCCTGGAAAGCTGTAATAATAACACTGTTGTCATGGAGAGGGAGATTTTAATTTCCCAAATATTGATTGGCATCTCCCTAGAGCGAGGGGTTTAGATGGGATGGAGTTTGTTAGGTGTGTTCAGGAAGGTTTCTTGACACAGTATGTAGATAAGCCTACAAGAGGAGATGCTGTACTTGATTTGTTATTGGGAAATGAACCTGGTCAGGTGTCAGATCTCTCAGTGGGAGAGCATTTTGGAGATCCTGATCATAATTCAATCTCCTTTACAATAGCATAGGAGAGAGATAGGAACAGACAAGTTAGAAAAGCGTTTAATTGGAGTAAGGGGAATTATGAGGCTATCAGGCAGGAGATTGGAAGCTTAAATTGGAAACAGATGTTCTCAGGGAAAAGTATGGAAGAAATGTGGCAAATGTTCAGGGGATATTTGTGTGGAGTTCTGCATAGTTACGTTCCAATGAGACAGGTAAGTTATATTAGGGTACAGGAACCGTGGTGTACAAAGGCTGTAATAAATCTAGTCAAGAAAAAAAGAAAAGCTTACAAAAGGTTCAGAGTGCGAGGTAGTGTTAGAGATCTAGAAGATCATAAGGCTAACAGGAAGGAGCTTAAGAAGGAGATTAGGAGAGCCAGAAGGGGCCATGAGAAGGCCTTGGCAGGCAGAATTAAGGAAAACCCCTAGGAATTCTACAAGTATGTGAAGAGCAAGAGGATAAGACATGAAAGAATAGAACCTATCAAGTGTGACAGTAGGAAAGTGTGTATTGGACAGCAGGAAACAGCAGAGGTACAATGAATCTTTCAGTATTCACTATGGAAAAGGATCTTGGTGATTGTAGGGATGACTTGCAGCAGACTGAAAAGCTTGAGCATGTAGATATTAAGAAAGAGGATGTGCTGGAGCTTTTGGAAAGCATCAAGTGGGATAAGTCACCAGGACTGGATGGGATGTACCCCAGGCTACTGTGGGAGGCGAGGGAGGAGAATGCTGAGCCTCTGGCGATGATCTTTGCATCATCAATGGGGACGGGAGAGGTTCCCGAGGATTGGAGGGTTGTGGATGTTGTTCCACCATTCAAGAAAGGGAGTAGAGATAGCCCAGGGAATTACAGACCAGTGAGTCTTAGCTCAGTGGTTGGTAATTGATGGAGAGGATCCTGAGAGGCAGGATTTATGAACATTTGGAGAGGTATAATATGATTAGGAGTAGTCAGCATGGCTTTGTCAAGGGCAGCTCGTGCCTGCTGAGCCTGATTGAATTTTTTGAGGATGTGACTAAACACATTGATGATGGAAGAGCAGTGGATGTAGTGTACATGGATTTCAGCAAGGCTGCCCTGATTCAAACCAGCAACAGAAAAGGTATGAGCAGAAACCAGAACGCACCATAATGTGAATTAGAATCCGATCTACAAACCGCATCAATTAAACCTTGCTTCAGAACCATCCCCGACAGCATCGAGGGGGGAGAGAGAGAGAGAGAGAAATCACAAGGACATCCCTCGAGAGCATCGGGGGGGGGCGGGAGAGAGAGAGAGAGAGAGACTGGACACAAGGACCTTCCCTCGAGAGAGAGAGAGAGAGAGAGAGAGAGAGAGAGAAATCACAAGGACATCCCTCGAGAGCATCGGGGGGGGGGGGGCGGGAGAGAGAGAGAGAGAGAGACTGGACACAAGGACCTTCCCGAGAGAGAGAGAGAGAGAGAGAGAGAGAGAGAAATCACAAGGACATCCCTCGAGAGCATCGGGGGGGGGGGGGGGACGGGAGAGAGACAGAGACTGGACACAAGGACCTTCCCTCGAGAGAGAGAGACCCTCATACGCAGAAACCCTCTTGCAGTGAGAGGGTTGTAGGGCCTACGTGTACCTGGGGTATGCCTGGAGTGGAGCGCCAACACACAGGCTGTGTACAAGAAGGGCCAGAGTCGCCTCTGCTTCCCGAGGAGACTGAGCCCCCTCGGAGTGTGCAGGCCTCTCCTTCGCACGTCCTACCGGTCTGTTGTGGCCGGTACGGTCTCCGGTGCGGTGGGTCAACACGGGCTCAGTGAACCGATCGGAAAGGCCGGCTCCGTTATAGGAGTCAAACTGGACCCTCCGGAAAACCCTGGCGACTCTGGACAATGTTTCTCGCCCTCTGCATGCCACACCTTGGCTGAACAGAGGAACACTTTCAGTAACAGACTGAGACAAACACCCGCGACATGAGGTCATTCCTACCCTCGGCCATTAGGGTCTATAATGAGTCAACCTGTAGCCGGGGAAGTGATGACCACCCCCCCCCCATTAGACTGTTTGTGGTCATTTATTTTTTATTCTTTCTGACTTCTCTTCCAATATTTGTGCGTCTGTGCACTTGCAATGCTGCTGTGACACTGTCATTTCCTTTGGGATCAGTGAAGCATATAGCTATCTATCTAATGGGTAAGATCGGTGAGAAATGGAGTCAAACATGGGCTCCTGGCTTTTCTGGCCTCCCCGCCACATGTCATAGAAACATAGAAAATAGGTGCAGGAGTAGGCCATTCGGCCCTTCGAGCCTGTACCGCCATTCAGTATGATCATGGCTGATCATCCAACTCAGAACCCTGGACCTGCTTTCTCTCCATACCCCCTAATCCCTTTACCCACAAGGGCCATATCTAACGCCCTCTTAAGTATAGCCAATGAACCGGCTTCAACTGTTTCCTGTGGCAGAGAATTCCACAGATTCACCACTCTCTGTGTGAAGAAGTTTTTCCTCATCTCGGTCCTAAAAGGCTTCCCCTTTATCCTTAAACTGTGACCCCTCGTTCTGGACTTCCCCAACATCGGAAGCAATCTTCCTGCATCTAGCCTGTCCAATCCCTTTAGAATTTTATACGTTTCAATAAGATCCCCCCTCAATCTTCTAAATTCCAGTCAGTATAAGCCTAGTCGATCCAGTCTTTCTTCATATGAAAGTCCTGCCATCCCAGAAATCAATCTGGTGAACCTTCTTTGTACTCCCTCTATGGCAAGAATGTATTTCCTCAGATTAGGGGACCAAAACTGCACACAATACTCTAGGTACGGTCTCACCAAGGCCTTGTACAACTGCAGTAGAACCTCCCTGCTCCAGTACTCAAATCCTTTTGCTATGAATGCCAACATACCATTTGCCTTTTTCACCGCCTGCTGTACCTGCATGCCCACCTTCAATGACTGGTGTACAATGACACCCAGGTCTCGTTGCACCTCCCCTTTTCCTAATCGGCTGCCGTTCAGATAATAATCTGTTTTCCTGTTCTTGCAACCAAAGTGGATAACCTCACATTTATCCACATTAAATTGCATCTGCCATGAACTTGCCCACTCACCTAACCTATCCAAGTCACCCTGCATCCTCTTAGCATTCTCCTCACAGCTAACACCGCCGCCCAGCTTCGTGTCATCCGCAAACTTGGAGATGCTGCATTTAATTCCCTTGTCTAAATCATTAATATATATTGTAAACAACTGGGGTCCCAGCACTGAGCCTTGCGGTACCCCACTAGTCACTGCCTGCCATTCTGAAAAGGTCCCGTTTACTCCCACTCTTTGCTTCCTGTCTGCCAACCAATTCTCTATCCACATCAATACCATACCCCCAATACCGTGTGCTTTAAGTTTGCACACTAATCTCCTGTGTGGGACCTTGTCAAAAGCCTTTTGAAAATCCAAATATACCACATCCACTGGCTCTCTCCTATCCACTCTACTAGTTACATCTTCAAAAAATTCTATAAGATTCATCAGACATGATTTTCCTTTCACAAATCCATGCTGACTTTGTCCGATGATTTCACCATTTTCCAAATGTGCTGTTATCACATCTTTGATAACCAACTCCAGCATTTTCCCCACCACCAATGTCAGACTAACCGGTCTATAATTCCCTGGTTTCTCTCTCCCTCCTTTATTAAAAAGTGGGGTTACATTAGCCACCCTCCAATCCTCAGAAACTAATCCAGAATCTGAGGAGTTTTGAAAAATTATCACTAATGCAACCA
Organism: Hemitrygon akajei; assembly: GCF_048418815.1. Classification (NCBI taxonomy): domain Eukaryota; kingdom Metazoa; phylum Chordata; class Chondrichthyes; order Myliobatiformes; family Dasyatidae; genus Hemitrygon; species Hemitrygon akajei. The sequence goes on along the minus strand of NW_027332110.1, from coordinate 43,641 downwards.
CTATTTCTTGTGCTACTTCCTTAAGCACTCTGGGATGCAGACCATCTGGCCCTGGGGATTTATCTGCCTTTAATCCCTTCAATTTACCTAACACCACTTCCCTACTAACATGTATTTCCCTCAGTTCCTCCATCTTACTAGACCCTCGGTCCCTTACTATTTCCGGAAGATTATTTATGTCCTCCTTAGTGAAGACAGAACCAAAGTATTTATTCAATTGGTCTGCCATGTCTTTGTTCCCCATGATCAATTCACCTGTTTCTGACTGTAAGGGACCTACATTTGTCTTGACCAATCTTTTTCTTTTCACATATCTCTAAAAGCTTTTACAGTCAGTTTTTATGTTCCCTGCCAGCTTTCTCTCATAATCTTTTTTCTCTTTCCTAATTAAGCTCTTTGTCCTCCTCTGCTGGTCTCTGAATTTCTCGCAGTCCTCAGGTTTGCCGCTTTTTCTGGCTAATTTGTATGTTTCTTCTTTGGACTTGATACTATCCCTAATTTCCCTTGTCAGCCACGGGTGCACTACCTTCCCTGGTTTATTCTTGATGTAGTTCATCCATGCGATCTTTAAATGCTTGCCATTGCATATCCACCGTCAATCCTTTAAGTATCATTTGCCAGTCTATCTTAGCTAATTCATGTCTCATACCTTCAAAGTTACCCTTCTTTAAGTTCAGAACTTTTGTTTCTGAATTAACTATGTCACTCTCCATCTTAATGAAGAATTCCACCATATTATGGTCACTCTTACCCAAGGGGCCTCACACGACAAGATTGCTAACTAACCCTTCCTCATTGCTCAATACACAATCTAGAATGGCCTGCTCTCCAATTTGTTCAGAAAACCATCCCTCATACAGTCCAAGAAATCCTCTTTCTCAGCACCCTTACCAATTTGGTTCACCCAATCTATATGCAGATTGAAATCACCCATTATAACTACTGTTCCTTTACTGTTCCTATGTCGAACCCTCTTGGAGACAGCAAGGCCCGAGAACACCCCGTAGGACTGTAGATTACAGGCGTTGAACAGCAACAGATCACATGGTTCGTACTCTGCATGGAGGTCGGTGACCAGTGGAGTGCCTCAGGGATCTGTTCTGGGACCCCTCCTCTTTGTGATTTTTATAAATGACCTGGATTAGGAAGTAGAAGGGTGGGTTAGTAAGTTTGTTGGTGACACAAGGTGGGGATGTTGTGGATAGTGTGGAGGGTTGTCAGAGGTTACAGCGGGACATTGATAGGATGCAGAACTGGGCTGAGAAGTGGCAGATGGAGTTCAACCCAGATTAGTGTGAGGTGGTTCATTTTGGTAGGTCAAATATGATGGCAGAATATAGTATAAATGGTAAGACTGTCGGCAGTGTGGAGGATCAGAGGGATCCTGGACACTCAAAGCTGCTGCGCAGGTTGACAGAGTTGTTAAGAAGGCGTCCGGTGTGTTGGCCTTCATCAACCATGGGATTGAGTTCAAGAGCCATGAGGTAATGTTACAGCTACAAGGGGTGATTGATAAGTCCGTGGCCTAAGGTATTAACTTCAAACTTTCTGCATAAACACTCAAAAGAGTGGAACTATACGTGCATGTGCAACGAGAGCTGTACAACATCTCCTTCTACCTTAGGCCACAAACTTATCAATCACCCCTCGTAGCTGTGTGGACACTTTCTGAAGGTCCAAGATCCGTATGCTCCACGACCGCTGGACTAAGTGTGTAAATGCAGGAGGGGACGATGTTGAAAAATAAATGTGCTGGGTTTTCTAAAATTGACTCTTTCTACCTTAGGCCACGAACCCCTCGTATATAACAGCTTGCTTAGACCCCACTTGTGTTCAGTTCTGGTCACCTCACTCCAGGAAGGTTGTCGATACTATAGAGAGAGTGCAGAGGAGATTTACAAGGATGTTGCCGGGATTGGAGGGTGTACCTTATGAGAATAGGTCGAGTGAACTTGGCCTTTTCTCCTTTGGAGTGATGAAGATAGAGGTGTACAAGGTGATGAGAGGCATTGATCGTGTGGATAGCCAGAGGCTTTTTCCCAGGGATGAAATGGTGAACACGAGGTTTCACCATTTAGTTTTAAGGTGCTTGGAAACAGGAACTGAGGGGACGTCAGGAGTAAGCTTTTCACCAGAGAGTAGTGGGAGCATGGAACACACTGCCAGCGGCGGTGGTGGAGACGGGATACGACAGGGGCTTTTAAGAGCCTCTTAGATAGGTGCGTGGAGCTCAGAGAAATAGAGGACTATACGCCAGGGAAATTCTAGGCAGTTTCTAGAGCAGGTTACAGGGCCAGCACGACATTGTGGGCCGAAGGGCCTGTAATGTGCTGTAGATTTCTATGTTCTGTGTAAAAACGAGGACATCAAAGAAGTGAAAGAAACAGTTTTGTGGGCGATGTGGCAGACAGGCTCACTTTTGACATTTAAGAAAAATTTGGACAGGTACACGGATGAGAGGGGTTTGGAGGGATATGGGCCAGGTGCAGGTCAGTGGGACCCGGCAGAAAAATGGCTCGGCACAGCCAAGAAGGGCCGAAAGGCCTGTTTCTGTGCTGGAATGTTCTTGAAGAGTCCCTGAAAGTGAGTCCACAGATAGAGTGAACGCAAGCAGGCTTTTTCCACTGAGGCCAGGGGAGAAAAAACCAGAGGTCATGGGTTAAGGGTGAAGGGGGAAAAGTTTAAAGGGAACATTAGGGGGGGGGCTTCTTCACACAGAGAGTGGTGGGAGTGTGGAATGAGCTGCCAGATGAAGTGGTGAATGTGGGCTCACTTTTGACATTTAAGAAAAATTTGGACAGGTACATAGATGAGAGGGGTTTGGAGGGATATGGGCCAGGTGCAGGTCAGTGGGACCCGGCAGAAAAATGGCTCGGCACAGCCAAGAAGGGCCAAAAGGCCTGTTTCTGTGCTGGAATGTTCCGTGGCTCGTGTCCTATGTCCCCCACCCCCCCGCCCCCGGTAGCCATCTTCTACAGCTCCTGAACCCACCGGCACAACCTCAGTACAGCAGCACCGTGACCACTTTGTGCTTCGAGAATTGAATTGTGTTTTATTTTAATAGCATTCAGGATTAAATGACGTTTTTCCTTGTGAATGCCGCGTCTTTGATGATCTGCGTTGGGACCTCTGGTGTTCAGTGATCAGATAGATGGCCGGGTCAGTGAATTTGCCCAATGACACCAAGATGGGAGGACAGTGCAGAAGAGTGGCAAAGATTGGGTCAGGATGTAGATCAGCTGCAGGTGTGGGCAGAGAAATGGCAGATGGAGTTTAACTGTGAGGTGTTGCCCCCTAGCAGGGCAAATGCAAGGAGACAGTGCCCTGTTAGGGGCAAGATCCTGAATAGAGCTGCTGAGCAGAGGGATCTTGGGGTCCATAGCTCTTTGAAAGTGGCTGGGCAGGTCGATAAGGAGGCTTACTGGATGCTCGCTTTTGTTAGTCGAGGCTGTGAGTTCAAAAGCCAGGAGGTTTCGTTGTAATTTTATCTGTTTAGGCCGCATCTGCAGTATTGTGGACAGTTCCGGTCGCCCCTCTACGGGAAGGAGTTTGAGGGTTTGGAGAGGGGGCAGAAGAGTGGGTGCTGCCCGGTTTAGGGGGCATGTGCTCTCACGAGAGGCTGGACACTCTTGGGTTGTTTTCTCCGGAGTGGGGGGAGATCTGAGAGAGGTTTACAGGATTATGAGAGGCATAGATAGAGTGGACGGGGAGTATCTGTTTCCCGGGGTTGAAATGTCTAATCCCAGAGGGCAGGCACTGAAGGTGAGAGGGGGATGTGAAGGGGTAAGTTTTTTCACTCTGGGAGTGGTGGATGCCTGGAAAACACTCCCTGGTGGTGGTGGTGGTGGTAGAGACAAACACATCAGGGGTTTTAGGAGACGTTTGGAGAGGCACATGGATGTGAGGAAGGTGATTGGATATGGACTTGGTGTGGGGAGGAGGGATTAGTGTTGGGGTGTTTTCCGATCTGATTTTTAGCCGGTCCAGCACAACATTGTGGGCTGAATGGCCTGTGCTGTGCTCTTCTATCTCCTATGTTGAGTAAGTATTTTTGTTCAGAATCAGAATCTGTTTTAATGTCACTGAGCAGCACGCACAAAATGCTGGGTGAACTCAGCTCCTAGTAAAAGAGTACAGTCGATGTTTCAGGCTGAAACATCTTTTTCCCACAGATGCTGCCTGGCCTGCCGAGTTCCTCCAGCATTTTGTGTGCGTTGCTTGGATTTCCAGCATCTGCGGATTTTCTCTTGTTTGAGATACCGGAGCAGAATTAGGCCATTTGGCCCATCAAGTCTTCGCCACCATTTCATCACAGCTGACCCATTTCCCTCTCAGCCCCAATCTCCTGCCTTCTCCCCGTATCCCTCCATGTCCTGGCCAGTCAAGGATCTGTCGACCTCTGCTTCAATATACATAAAGACTTGACCTCCACAGTTACCTGTGGCAAAGAATTCCACAGATTCTCCTCTCTCTGGCTAAAGAAATTCCTCCTAATCTCTGTTCTAAATGGACCTCCCTCAATTCTGAGGCTGTGTCCTCTGGTCCTAGACTCCCCCACTATAGGAAACATCCTCTCCACATCCAATCTATCTGTGTCCTCTGGTCCTAGACTCCCCCACTACAGGAAACATCCTCTCCACATCCACTCTATCTGTGTCCTCTGGTCCTAGACTCCCCCACTATAGGAAACATCCTCCCCACATCCACTCTATCTGTGTCCTCTGGTCCTAGACTCCCCCACTATAGGAAACATCCTCTCCACATCCACTCTATCTGTGTCCTCTGGTCCTAGACTCCCCCACTATAGGAAACATCCTCTCCATATCCACTCTATCTGTGTCCTCTGGTCCTAGACTCCCCCACTACAGAAAACATCCTCTCCACATCCACTCTATCTGTGTCCTCTGGTCCTAGACTCCCCCACTATAGGAAATATCCTCTCCACATCCACTCTATCTGTGTCCTCTGGTCCTAGACTCCCCCACTACAGGAAACATCCTCTTCACATCCACTCTATCGAGCTCTTTCACCTTTAGATAGGTTTTAATGCCGTTGCCCCTCACTGTTCTGAAATTCCGGAGAGTACACAGGTCCAAAACCATCAAACGTTCTTCAAATGTCAGGACTTTCAATCCCGGAATCATTTCCGTGAAGCTCCTTTGAACCCTCTCCAGTTTCAGCAAAACTTTTACCTTCCACCTTCTCTATTCATCTTCCTTCCCCCCTCACCTGGTCTCACCTGTCACCTGCCAGCTTGCACACTCTCCCCTTGCCCTTCCGTTCCCGTCCTGGTGAAGGATCTCGGCCTGGAACGTTCTCCCTCCACCGACGCTGGGCTGACCTGCTGAGGTCCTTGTCTCTGACCCTCTGTTCCCCGTCCCAGCAGATCGATGACTTCATGGGTCAGGATTACAACGAGGAGGAGGAGGAGCGCAAGTACTTCCGCCGAAAGCGTTTGTTCGTCATCAAGAACCTGGTGTGTGCCAGCGTGGGTACCATGCTGATCTACGCCGTCTACCTGGGTAGGTGCCCTGGGTCGGGGTGTGTGCCAGCGTGGGTACCATGCTGATCTACGCCGTCTACCTGGGTAGGTGCCCTGGACCGGGGTGTGTGCCAGCGTGGGTACCATGCTGATCTACGCCGTCTACCTGGGTAGGTGCCCTGGGTCGGGGTGTGTGCCAGCGTGCGTACCATGCTGATCTACGCCGTCTACCTGGGTAGGTGCCCTGGGTCGGGGTGTGTGCCAGTGTGGGTACCACGCTGATCTACGCCGTCTACCTGGGTAGATGCCCTGGACCGGGGTGTGTGCCAGCGTGGGTACCACGCTGATCTACGCCGTCTACCTGGGTAGGTGCCCTGGGTCGGGGTGTGTGCCTGTGTGCGTACCACGCTGATCTACGCCGTCTACCTGGGTAGGTGCCCTGGACCGGGGTGTGTGCCAGTGTGGGTACCATGCTGATCTACGCCGTCTACCTGGGTAGGTGCCCTGGGCCGGGGTGTGTGCCAGTGTGGGTACCACGCTGATCTACGCCGTCTACCTGGGTAGGTGCCCTGGGTCGGGGTGTGTGCCTGTGTGCGTACCACGCTGATCTACGCCGTCTACCTGGGTAGGTGCCCTGGGTCGGGGTGTGTGCCTGTGTGCGTACCATGCTGATCTACGCCGTCTACCTGGGTAGGTGCCCTGGGCCGGGGTGTGTGCCTGTGTGCGTACCACGCTGATCTAGGCCGTCTACCTGGGTAGGTGCCCTGGGCTGGGGTGTGTGCCTGTGTGCGTACCACGCTGATCTACGCCGTCTACCTGGGTAGGTACCCTGGGCCGGGGTGTGTGCCAGCGGGGGTACCATGCTGATCTATGCCGTCTACCTGGGTAGGTGCCCTGGGTCGGGGTGTGTGCCAGCGTGGGTACCATGCTGATCTAGGCCGTCTACCTGGGTAGGTGCCCTGGGTCGGGGTGTGTGCCAGTGTGGGTACCACGCTGATCTACGCCGTCTACCTGGGTAGGTGCCCTGGGCTGGGGTGTGTGCCAGCGTGGGTACCATGCTGATCTACGCCGTCTACCTGGGTAGGTGCCCTGGGTCGGGGTGTGTGCCAGTGTGGGTACCACGCTGATCTACGCCGTCTACCTGGGTAGGTGCCCTGGACCGGGGTGTGTGCCAGCGTGGGTACCACGCTGATCTACGCCGTCTACCTGGGTAGGTGCCCTGGGCCAGGGTGTGTGCCAGTGTGGGTACCACGCTGATCTACGCCATCTACCTGGGTAGGTACCCTGGGCCGGGGTGTGTGCCAGTGTGGGTACCACGCTGATCTACGCCCTCTACCTGGGTAGGTACCCTGGGCCGGGGTGTGTGCCAGTGTGGGTACCATGCTGATCTACGCCGTCTACCTGGGTAGGTACCCTGGGCCGGGGTGTGTGCCAGCGGGGGTACCACGCTGATCTACGCCGTCTACCTGGGTAGGTGCCCTGGGCCGGGGTGTGTGCCAGTGTGGGTACCATGCTGATCTACGCCGTCTACCTGGGTAGGTACCCTGGGCCGGGGTGTGTGCCAGCGGGGGTACCACGCTGATCTACGCCGTCTACCTGGGTAGGTACCCTGGGTCGGGGTGTGTGCCAGTGTGGGTACCATGCTGATCTACGCCGTCTACCTGGGTAGGTGCCCTGGACCGGGGTGTGTGCCAGTGTGGGTACCACGCTGATCTACGCCGTCTACCTGGGTAGGTGCCCTGGGCCGGGGTGTGTGCCAGTGTGGGTACCACGCTGATCTACGCCCTCTACCTGGGTAGGTACCCTGGGCCGGGGTGTGTGCCAGTGTGGGTACCATGCTGATCTACGCCGTCTACCTGGGTAGGTACCCTGGGCCGGGGTGTGTGCCAGCGGGGGTACCACGCTGATCTACGCCGTCTACCTGGGTAGGTGCCCTGGGCCGGGGTGTGTGCCAGTGTGGGTACCATGCTGATCTACGCCGTCTACCTGGGTAGGTACCCTGGGCCGGGGTGTGTGCCAGCGGGGGTACCACGCTGATCTACGCCGTCTACCTGGGTAGGTACCCTGGGTCGGGGTGTGTGCCAGTGTGGTTACCATGCTGATCTACGCCGTCTACCTGGGTAGGTACCCTGGGCCGGGGTGTGTGCCAGTGTGGGCACCATGCTGATCTACGCCATCTACCTGGGTAGGTGCCCTGGGCCGGGGTGTGTGCCAGCGTGGGCAGGTCCTCTGTCTGGGCCCTGGGGTCACTCTAAACACAGTCTGGAGGTAAACTCTCCCTGTACGCCCCGTGTCCCATACCGCATGTTGTGTGTCCTCCCGCCCAGGGCTCCTGCAGATACAGCTGATCCTGCACTATGACGAGACGTACCGGGAGGTCAAGTACGGCAACCTGGGTCTGCAGGACATCGACAGGAAGATGCTGATGGGGATCAATGTCACCCCCATCGTGGCGCTGCTCTACACCCCCGTCCTCATCAGGTAGGTGGGCTGGGTACCCTCCCAGTGACAGCTGGGCAAGGGTGTGCAGGCGGATGGGGATGGTTGGGTGGTGCAGGCTTAGCTTTGGGATGGGCAGTGTTGGGGAAAGGTTCACGGGGTGGGGTCGGGCTGGGATCGGGCAGCACTGGGTTGGCGTTCATTTGGGATATGTTTCTATGGTTGGATTTTGGCTTGGCTGGCGATTTGGTAGAGATGTTGGTTTGGGCCATGTTGGATTGGGATGGGGGTGGGTGGGGCGGAGATCCACTGGAATATATTTGTATGGGTGGGGTTGGGTTTGGGGTGGGTTGGGGTGAGGATGGGATGTTGGGTTGGGATGTAGAGGGTGGAGTTGGCTGGGTTAAGGGTGGAGATCCACTGGAATATATTTGTATGGGTGGGGTTGGGTTTGGGGTGGGTTGGGGTGAGGATGGGATGTTGGGTTGGGATGTAGAGGGTGGAGTTGGCTGGTGTAAGGGCGGAGTTCCACTGGAATATATTTGTATGGGTGGGGTTGGGTTTGGGGTGGGTTGGGGTGGGGATGGGATGTTGGGTTGGGATGCGGAGGGTGGAGTTGGCTGGTGTAAGGGCGGAGTTCCACTGGAATATATATGTATGGGTGGGGTTGGGTTCGGGGTGGGTTGGGGTGGGGATGGGATGTGGAGGGGTGGGGAATCGGTTTTTGGGTAGGGTTAAGTTAGGATGGATAGTGTTGGGTTGGGTTCGGGGTGGGTTGGGGTGGGGATTGGATGTGGAGGGGTGGGGAATTGGTCTTTGGGTAGGGTTAAGTTAGGATGGATAGTGTTGGGTTGGTTTATTTTGCATTGGGGTGTGGAGGGTTGGGTTGGGTGTGATGGAGAAGAGCATATTGGGTGGGGTGTTGGGTCAGGTGGGGTTCAGTTGGGATATAATGCTTTTCTACGGGTGGGGAGAATGGGTAAGGGGTTTTTGGATGGGGTAAGGCTGGGACCATAAGAGATAGGAAGAGAATTAAGCCATTCAGCTCATCGACTCTGTTCAGCCATTTCATCATGGCTGATCCATTTCCCTCTCAACCCCGTTTCCTGCCTTCTCCCTGTAAAATTGCACTCCCGGACTAACCAAGAATTTGTCTACCTCTGCCGTAAACACGCCCAATGACCTGGCTTCTACAGCCAACTGTGTGCAATGAATTGTAGAAATTCACCTCCCTCTGGCTGGAGAAATCAACTCAAGTCACTTCTATTGTCATTTTGACCATAACTGCTGGTACGGTACACAGTAAAAACGAGACAACGTTTTTCAGGACCACGACACAGTACAAAAACTAGACTGAACTAAAAACAACACAGAGAAACAAAAACACACAACAACTACTCTGGACCACAGACCTACCCAGGAGTGCATAAAGTGTCCAAAACAGTGCAGGCATTACAATAAATAATACACAGGACCACCTCTGGGGGAAAGAAATTCCTCTTCATCTGCATCCTATTCTGAGGCTGTGCCCTCTGTAACCCTCGGGTTCTGCCTGCGACGTAGGTCTAGGGAAGACGATCTCTGGCCCTGCCAAACGGGAGAGATTGAGATGTGAGTCCACATCCTGAAACCCCCTGTTTGAGTGGATGGTGCCTGATGTGTCGCCCATATAACAATTGCAGCACAGAAACAGGCTGCTCACTCCCTCCACTTCTGATCGCTCAGTGAGGATCGGTATGTGTTCCCTCGTCTTACCCAGCCTCCATCGTATCTGCCTTCACCATCGACCCCTGTCAGCACATGCAGACACCCACTGGTCTCTGTGTAAAACAAAACTGCCACTCACCTCTCCTGAACTTTCCCCTCTCACCTTAATTACATGCCCTCTGGTATTAGACATTTCCACCCCGGAGAAGTAATGACTGTCTGCTCTACCTCACGTAATCTCATAATACCTCTTCCCTCACCTTCCGCCGCTCGAGAGAAAACCCTTCAATAATCTTTCCCCCTGAGTTCCATATAACAATTACAGCACGGAAACAGGCTGCCTGATGTGTCGCCCTGTTACAGATCAGTACCATGGAATAACAGACAGTACACTGGGTACAATTAAACAATTTAGCTTCATAATTCTTCATTAGGGAAGAAAAACAGGACGAAAAGGGCCCATTTTAAAGAACCAGACTAACGTGCACAAGTTGGAACTCACGGTTCCTCCCGCACCGATCCTCCTTCCATCCCTCCGCCCTCCGTCGGGCCTTTGCCCTGCTCCAGCGTCGTCTCTCTCCATCTCCCACCGAACGAGAGACCCGGATCACCCTGGTGTCAGGCACACAACAAGGAAACACACTCCCCTGGTTGGACGGCTCACATTCAAAAACAAACATTATCTCGAACCAGAACCCAAACACCGTTTCCACAGAAACACCATTACGTTCACAGTGAAACCTTTCCCAGGGTATTACACCTCTGGTCCTAGACTCCCCCACTATAGGAAACATCCTCTCCACATCCACTCTATCTGTGTCCTCTGGTCCTAGACTCCCCCACTATAGGAAACATCCTCTCCACATCCACTCTATCAGTGTCCTCTGGTCCTAGACTCCCCCACTACAGGAAACATCCTCTCCACATCCACTCTCTCTGTGTCCTCTGGTCCTAGACTCCCCCACTATAGGAAACATCCTCTCCACATCCACTCTCTCTGTGTCCTCTGGTCCTAGATTCCCCCACTATAGGAAACATCCTCTCCACATCCACTCTATCTGTGTCCTCTGGTCCTGGACTCCCCCACTACAGGAAACATCCTCTCCACATCCACTCTCTCTGTGTCCTCCGGTCCTAGACTCCCCCACTATAGGAAACATCCTCTCCACATCCACTCTATCTGTGTCCTCTGGTCCTAGACTCCCCCACTATAGGAAACATCCTCTCCACATCCACTCTATCTGTGTCCTCTGGTCCTAGACTCCCCCACTATAGGAAACACCCTCTCCACATCCACTCTATCTGTGTCCTCTGGTCCTAGACTCCCCCACTATAGGAAACATCCTCTCCACATCCACTCTATCTGTGTCCTCTGCTCCTAGACTCCCCCACTATAGGAAACATCCTCTCCACATCCACTCTATCTGTGTCCTCTGGTCCTAGACTCCCCCACTATAGGAAACATCCTCTCCACATCCACTCTATCTGTGTCCTCTGGTCCTAGACTCCCCCACTACAGGAAACATCCTAACCCTAACCCTAACCCTTTCTTCGATAAGGAGCATGAAACTGCTCACAATACTCAAATGAGGCCAAATAGCAAATTGTCTACATCGTCATTCCTTCGACCAAACTGATGACCCTGACACTGTATCCCATCTTCCACTCTCCTGAACTAAGTCCTTCCTCAACACTACCTGACCCTCCTCCTATCCTGGCCACAAAACCAGCAATTCCATCACCCAGGTCATTGACATATAACATAAGAAGAATCGGCCCCAACACGGACCCCAGTGGAACTCCACTAGTCACCGGCAGCCAAGTCTTCCTTTATTCCCACTCTTTGCCTCCTGCCGATCAGCCACTGGTTTATCCACGCTGGGATCTTTCCTGTAATGCCGTGGGCTCCGAGCTTGTTCAGCAGCCTGACGAGTGGCCACTTGTCGAAGGACTTCTGAAAATCCAAGTACACAACACCCACCGATTCTCCTTCGCCTGTCCTGCCCGTTATTTCCTCAGAGAATCCCAACCGGTTTGTCAGGGAAGATTTTCCCTTGAGGAAACCGTGCTGACTTCGGCCTATTTTATCACGTGGATCCGAGTGCACCGGAACCTCATCCTTAACAATCGACTCGCACACCTTCCCAACCACCGAGGTCAGACTGACAGGCCTACAAGTTCCCGTCTACTGCCCCCGTCTCATACCCTAACCCTAACAAACACCTTCCCAACCACCGAGGTCAGACTGACAGGCCTACAACTTCCCGTCTACTGCCCCCGTCTCATACCCTAACCCTAACCCACACCTTCCCAACCACCGAGGTCAGACTGACAGGCCTACAACTTCCCGTCTACTGCCCCCGTCTCATACCCTAACCCTAACCCACACCTTCCCAACCACCGAGGTCAGACTGACAGGCCTACAACTTCCCGTCTACTGCCCCCGTCTCATACCCTAACCCTAACCCACACCTTCCCAACCACCGAGGTCAGACTGACAGGCCTACAACTTCCAGTCTACTGCCCCCGTCTCATACCCTAACCCTAACCCACACCTTCCCAACCACCGAGGTCAGACTGACAGGCCTACAACTTCCCGTCTACTGCCCCCGTCTCATACCCTAACCCTAACCCACACCTTCCCAACCACCGAGGTCAGACTGACAGGCCTGCAAGTTCCCGTCTACTGCCCCCGTCTCATACCCTAACCCTAACCCACACCTTCCCAACCACCGAGGTCAGACTGACAGGCCTACAAGTTCCCGTCTACTGCCCCCGTCTCATACCCAAACCCTAACCCACACCTTCCCAACCACCGAGGTCAGACTGACAGGCCTACAACTTCCCGTCTACTGCCCCCGTCTCATACCCTAACCCTAACCCACACCTTCCCAACCACCGAGGTCAGACTGACAGGCCTACAAGTTCCCGTCTACTGCCCCCGTCTCATACCCTAACCCTAACCCACACCTTCCCAACCACCGAGGTCAGACTGACAGGCCTACAACTTCCCGTCTACTGCCCCCGTCTCATACCCTAACCCTAACCCACACCTTCCCAACCACCGAGGTCAGACTGACAGGCCTACAACTTCCCGTCTACTGCCCCCGTCTCATACCCTAACCCTAACCCACACCTTCCCAACCACCAAGGTCAGACTGACAGGCCTACAAGTTCCCGTCTACTGCCCCCGTCTCATACCCCAACCCACACCTTCCCAACCACCGAGGTCAGACTGACAGGCCTACAAGTTCCCGTCTACTGCCCCCGTCTCGTATTGGAGAGGGGAGGGACATTTGAAATTTCCATGCCAGAACCCAGCGATTCCAGGAAATTCATCACCAAACTCCTCAAACACTTTGGCCGCCTCTTTCAGATCACTGGGGCTGTGGTCCATCTGGTCCGGGTGACATATCTAACTTCAGACTTTTCAGCAAATACCCCAGCACCTTCTCCTCAGTCACAGCAAATACCCCAGCACCTTCTCCTCAGTCACAGCAAATACCCCAGCACCTCCTCCTCAGTAACAGCAAATACCCCAGCACCTCCTCCTCAGTAACAGCAAATACCCCAGCACCTTCTCCTCAGTAACAGCAAATACCCCAGCACCTCCTCCTCAGTAACAGCAAATACCCCAGCACCTCCTCCTCAGTAACAGCAAATACCCCAGCACCTCCTCCTCAGTAACAGCAAATACCCCAGCACCTTCTCCTCAGTAACAGCAAATACCCCAGCACCTCCTCCTCAGTAACAGCAAATACCCCAGCACCTCCTCCTCAGTAACAGCAAATACCCCAGCACCTTCTCCTCAGTAACAGCAAATACCCCAGCACCTCCTCCTCAGTAACAGCAAATACCCCAGCACCTCCTCCTCAGTAACAGCAAATACCCCAGCACCTCCTCCTCAGTCACAGCAAATACCCCAGCACCTTCTCCTCAGTAATAGCAAATACCCCAGCACCTTCTCCTCAGTAACAGCAAATACCCCAGCACCTCCTCAGTAACAGCAAATACCCCAGCACCTCCTCAGTAACAGCAAATACCCCAGCACCTTCTCCTCAGTAACAGCAAATACCCCAGCACCTTCTCCTCAGTCACAGCAAATACCCCAGCACCTCCTCAGTAATAGCAAATACCCCAGCACCTCCTCCTCAGTAACAGCAAATACCCCAGCACCTTCTCCTCAGTAATAGCAAATACCCCAGAACCTTCTCCTCAGTAACAGCAAATACCCCAGCACCTCCTCAGTAACAGCAAATACCCCAGCACCTCCTCCTCAGTAACAGCAAATACCCCAGCACCTTCTCCTCAGTAATAGCAAATACCCCAGAACCTTCTCCTCAGTCACAGCAAATACCCCAGCACCTTCTCCTCAGTCACAGCAAATACCCCAGCACCTTCTCCTCAGTAATAGCAAATACCCCAGAACCTTCTCCTCAGTAACAGCAAATACCCCAGCACCTCCTCAGTAACAGCAAATACCCCAGCACCTCCTCCTCAGTAACAGCAAATACCCCAGCACCTTCTCCTCAGTAATAGCAAATACCCCAGAACCTTCTCCTCAGTCACAGCAAATACCCCAGCACCTTCTCCTCAGTCACAGCAAATACCCCAGCACCTTCTCCTCAGTAACAGCAAATACCCCAGCACCTCCTCAGTAATAGCAAATACCCCAGCACCTCCTCCTCAGTCACAGCAAATACCCCAGCACCTTCTCCTCAGTCACAGCAAATACCCCAGTGCCTTCTCCTCAGTCACAGCAAATACCCCAGCACCTCCTCCTCAGTAACAGAAAATACCCCAGCACCTCCTCCTCAGTCACAGCAAATACCCCAGCACCTTCTCCTCAGTCACAGCAAATACCCCAGTGCCTTCTCCTCAGTCACAGCAAATACCCCAGCACCTCCTCCTCAGTAACAGCAAATACCCCAGCACCTCCTCCTCAGTAACAGCAAATACCCCAGCACCTCCTCCTCAGTCACAGCAAATACCCCAGCGCTTTCTCCTCAGTCACAGCAAATACCCCAGTGCCTTCTCCTCAGTAATAGCAAATACCCCAGCACCTTCTCCTCAGTAACAGCAAATACCCCAGCACCTCCACCTCAGTAACAGCAAATACCCCAGCACCTCCTCCTCAGTAACAGCAAATACCCCAGCACCTTCTCCTCAGTAATAGCAAATACCCCAGCACCTTCTCCTCAGTAACAGCAAATACCCCAGCACCTTCTCCTCAGTCACAGCAAATACCCCAGCACCACCTCCTCAGTAACAGCAAATACCCCAGCACCTTCTCCTCAGTCACAGCAAATACCCCAGCACCTCCTCCTCAGTAACAGCAAATACCCCAGCACCTCCTCCTCAGTAACAGCAAATACCCCAGCACCTTCTCCTCAGTAACAGCAAATACCCCAGCACCTCCTCCTCAGTAACAGCAAATACCCCAGCACCTCCTCCTCAGTAACAGCAAATACCCCAGCACCTTCTCCTCAGTAATAGCAAATACCCCAGCACCTTCTCCTCAGTAACAGCAAATACCCCAGCACCTTCTCCTCAGTCACAGCAAATACCCCAGCACCTCCTCCTCAGTAACAGCAAATACCCCAGCACCTCCTCCTCAGTAACAGCAAATACCCCAGCACCTCCTCCTCAGTCACAGCAAATACCCCAGCACCTTCTCCTCAGTAATAGCAAATACCCCAGCACCTTCTCCTCAGTAACAGCAAATACCCCAGCACCTCCTCAGTAACAGCAAATACCCCAGCACCTCCTCAGTAACAGCAAATACCCCAGCACCTTCTCCTCAGTAACAGCAAATACCCCAGCACCTTCTCCTCAGTCACAGCAAATACCCCAGCACCTCCTCAGTAATAGCAAATACCCCAGCACCTCCTCCTCAGTCACAGCAAATACCCAAGCACCTTCTCCTCAGTAATAGCAAATACCCCAGAACCTTCTCCTCAGTAACAGCAAATACCCCAGCACCTCCTCAGTAACAGCAAATACCCCAGCACCTCCTCCTCAGTAACAGCAAATACCCCAGCACCTTCTCCTCAGTAATAGCAAATACCCCAGAACCTTCTCCTCAGTCACAGCAAATACCCCAGCACCTTCTCCTCAGTCACAGCAAATACCCCAGCACCTTCTCCTCAGTAATAGCAAATACCCCAGAACCTTCTCCTCAGTAACAGCAAATACCCCAGCACCTCCTCAGTAACAGCAAATACCCCAGCACCTCCTCCTCAGTAACAGCAAATACCCCAGAACCTTCTCCTCAGTAATAGCAAATACCCCAGAACCTTCTCCTCAGTCACAGCAAATACCCCAGCACCTTCTCCTCAGTCACAGCAAATACCCCAGCACCTTCTCCTCAGTAACAGCAAATACCCCAGCACCTCCTCAGTAATAGCAAATACCCCAGCACCTCCTCCTCAGTCACAGCAAATACCCCAGCACCTTCTCCTCAGTCACAGCAAATACCCCAGTGCCTTCTCCTCAGTCACAGCAAATACCCCAGCACCTCCTCCTCAGTAACAGCAAATACCCCAGCACCTCCTCCTCAGTCACAGCAAATACCCCAGCTCCTTCTCCTCAGTCACAGCAAATACCCCAGTGCCTTCTCCTCAGTCACAGCAAATACCCCAGCACCTCCTCCTCAGTAACAGCAAATACCCCAGCACCTTCTCCTCAGTAACAGCAAATACCCCAGCACCTCCTCAGTAACAGCAAATACCCCAGCACCTCCTCCTCAGTCACAGCAAATACCCCAGCACCTTCTCCTCAGTAATAGCAAATACCCCAGCACCTTCTCCTCAGTAACAGCAAATACCCCAGCACCTCCTCAGTAACAGCAAATACCCCAGCACCTCCTCAGTAACAGCAAATACCCCAGCACCTTCTCCTCAGTAACAGCAAATACCCCAGCACCTTCTCCTCAGTCACAGCAAATACCCCAGCACCTCCTCAGTAATAGCAAATACCCCAGCACCTCCTCCTCAGTCACAGCAAATACCCAAGCACCTTCTCCTCAGTAATAGCAAATACCCCAGAACCTTCTCCTCAGTAACAGCAAATACCCCAGCACCTCCTCAGTAACAGCAAATACCCCAGCACCTCCTCCTCAGTAACAGCAAATACCCCAGCACCTTCTCCTCAGTAATAGCAAATACCCCAGAACCTTCTCCTCAGTCACAGCAAATACCCCAGCACCTTCTCCTCAGTCACAGCAAATACCCCAGCACCTTCTCCTCAGTAATAGCAAATACCCCAGAACCTTCTCCTCAGTAACAGCAAATACCCCAGCACCTCCTCAGTAACAGCAAATACCCCAGCACCTCCTCCTCAGTAACAGCAAATACCCCAGCACCTTCTCCTCAGTAATAGCAAATACCCCAGAACCTTCTCCTCAGTCACAGCAAATACCCCAGCACCTTCTCCTCAGTCACAGCAAATACCCCAGCACCTTCTCCTCAGTAACAGCAAATACCCCAGCACCTCCTCAGTAATAGCAAATACCCCAGCACCTCCTCCTCAGTCACAGCAAATACCCCAGCACCTTCTCCTCAGTCACAGCAAATACCCCAGTGCCTTCACCTCAGTAATAGCAAATACCCCAGCGCTTCTTCCTCAGTCACAGCAAATACCCCAGAACCTTCTCCTCAGTAACAGCAAATACCCCAGTGCCTTCTCCTCAGTAATAGCAAATACCCCAGCGCTTTCTCCTCAGTCACAGCAAATACCCCAGCGCTTTCTCCTCAGTCACAGCAAATACCCCAGTGCCTTCTCCTCAGTAATAGCAAATACCCCAGCACCTTCTCCTCAGTAATAGCAAATACCCCAGCACCTTCTCCTCAGTAATAGCAAATACCCCAGCACCTCCTCCTCAGTAACAGCAAATACCCCAGCACCTCCTCCTCAGTAACAGCAAATACCCCAGCACCTTCTCCTCAGTAACAGCAAATACCCCAGCACCTCCTCCTCAGTAACAGCAAATACCCCAGCACCTCCTCCTCAGTAACAGCAAATACCCCAGCACCTTCTCCTCAGTCACAGCAAATACCCCAGCACCTTCTCCTCAGTAATAGCAAATACCCCAGCACCTTCTCCTCAGTAACAGCAAATACCCCAGCACCTCCTCCTCAGTAACAGCAAATACCCCAGCACCTCCTCAGTAACAGCAAATACCCCAGCACCTTCTCCTCAGTCACAGCAAATACCCCAGCACCTTCTCCTCAGTCACAGCAAATACCCCAGCACCTCCTCAGTAATAGCAAATACCCCAGCACCTCCTCCTCAGTCACAGCAAATACCCCAGCACCTTCTCCTCAGTAATAGCAAATACCCCAGAACCTTCTCATCAGTAACAGCAAATACCCCAGTGCCTTCTCCTCAGTAATAGCAAATACCCCAGCGCTTTCTCCTCAGTCACAGCAAATACCCCAGCACCTTCTCCTCAGTAATAGCAAATACCCCAGAACCTTCTCATCAGTAACAGCAAATACCCCAGTGCCTTCTCCTCAGTAATAGCAAATACCCCAGCGCTTTCTCCTCAGTCACAGCAAATACCCCAGCGCCTTCTCCTCAGTAATAGCAAATACCCCAGCACCTTCTCCTCAGTAACAGCAAATACCCCAGCACCTCCTCCTCAGTAACAGCAAATACCCCAGCACCTTCTCCTCAGTAATAGCAAATACCCCAGAACCTTCTCCTCAGTCACAGCAAATACCCCAGCACCTTCTCCTCAGTCACAGCAAATACCCCAGCACCTTCTCCTCAGTCACAGCAAATACCCCAGCACCTTCTCCTCAGTAACAGCAAATACCCCAGCACCTCCTCAGTTATAGCAAATACCCCAGCACCTCCTCCTCAGTCACAGCAAATACCCCAGCACCTTCTCCTCAGTCACAGCAAATACCCCAGTGCCTTCACCTCAGTAATAGCAAATACCCCAGTGCTTTCTCCTCAGTCACAGCAAATACCCCAGAACCTCCTCAGTAACAGCAAATACCCCAGTGCCTTCTCCTCAGTAATAGCAAATACCCCAGCGCTTTCTCCTCAGTCACAGCAAATTCCCCAGCGCTTTCTCCTCAGTCACAGCAAATACCCCAGTGCCTTCTCCTCAGTAATAGCAAATACCCCAGCACCTTCTCCTCAGTAATAGCAAATACCCCAGCACCTCCTCCTCAGTAACAGCAAATACCCCAGCACCTCCTCCTCAGTAACAGCAAATACCCCAGCACCTCCTCCTCAGTAACAGCAAATACCCCAGCACCTCCTCCTCAGTAACAGCAAATACCCCAGCACCTTCTCCTCAGTAATAGCAAATACCCCAGCACCTTCTCCTCAGTAATAGCAAATACCCCAGCACCTTCTCCTCAGTAACAGCAAATACCCCAGCACCTTCTCCTCAGTCACAGCAAATACCCCAGCACCTCCTCAGTAATAGCAAATACCCCAGCACCTCCTCCTCAGTCACAGCAAATACCCCAGCACCTTCTCCTCAGTAATAGCAAATACCCCAGAACCTTCTCCTCAGTAACAGCAAATACCCCAGTGCCTTCTCCTCAGTAATAGCAAATACCCCAGCGCTTTCTCCTCAGTCACAGCAAATACCCCAGCACCTTCTCCTCAGTAATAGCAAATACCCCAGCACCTTCTCCTCAGTAATAGCAAATACCCCAGCGCTTTCTCCTCAGTAACAGCAAATACCCCAGCACCTTCTCCTCAGTAATAGCAAATACCCCAGCACCTTCTCCTCAGTAACAGCAAATACCCCAGCACCTCCTCCTCAGTCACAGCAAATACCCCAGCGCCTTCTCCTCAGTAATAGCAAATACCCCAGCACCTTCTCCTCAGTAATAGCAAATACCCCAGTGCTTTCTCCAGTAATAGCAAATACCCCAGCACCTTCTCCAGTAATAGCAAATACCCCAGTGCCTTCTCCAGTAATAGCAAATACCCCAGCACCTTCTCCTCAGTAATAGCAAATACCCCAGCACCTTCTCCTCAGTAATAGCAAATACCCCAGCACCTTCTCCTCAGTAATAGCAAATACCCCAGCACCTTCTCCTCAGTAATAGCAAATACCCCAGCACCTCTCCTCAGTAATAGCAAATACCCCAGTGCTTTCTCCAGTAATAGCAAATACCCCAGCACCTTCTCCAGTAATAGCAAATACCCCAGCGCCTTCTCCAGTAATAGCAAATACCCCAGTGCTTTCCCCAGTAATAGCAAATACCCCAGCGCCTTCTCCTCAGTAATAGCAAATACCCCAGTGCTTTCTCCAGTAATAGCAAATACCCCAGTGCCTTCTTCAGTAATTGCAAATACCCCAGCACCTTCTGCCCCCCCAGCACTTTCGAACTTCCACCACACTGCTTGTGTCTACAGATGATACAAAACACTATTGAGTTAATCGGCCGTTTGCCTGTCCCCCATTATGGGATGGACAGTGTTGGGTTGGGACATGTTTCTGTGGAAGAGGGGAGAGGATGTGGTGGAGATGTTGGGTTGGTCAGTTTTGAATTGGGGTGGAGGGGGAGTCATTGAATGGGGTAAAGTTGGGATGGACAGTGTTGGGTTGGGACATGTTTCTGTGGAAGAGGGGAGAGGATGTGGTGGAGATGTTGGGTTGGTCAGTGTTGAATTGGGGTGGAGGAGGAGTCATTGAATGGGGTAAAGTTGGGATGGACAGTGTTGGGTTGGGACATGTTTCTGTGGGAGAGGATGTGGTGGAGATGTTGGGTTGGTCAGTGTTGAATTGGGGTGGAGGAGGAGTCATTGAATGGGGTAAAGTTGGGATGGACAATGTTGGGTTGGGACATGTTTCTGTGGGAGAGGGGAGAGGATGTGGTGGAGATGTTGGGTTGGTCAGTGTTGAATTGGGGTGGAGGGGGAGTCATTGAATGGGGTAAAGTTGGGATGGACAATGTTGGGTTGGGACATGTTTCTGTGGGAGAGGATGTGGTGGAGATGTTGGGTTGGTCAGTGTTGAATTGGGGTGGAGGGGGAGTCATTGAATGGGGTAAAGTTGGGATGGACAATGTTGGGTTGGGACATGTTTCTGTGGGAGAGGGGAGAGGATGTGGTGGAGATGTTGGGTTGGTCAGTGTTGAATTGGGGTGGAGGGGGAGTCATTGAATGGGGTAAAGTTGGGATGGACAATGTTGGGTTGGGACATGTTTCTTTGGAAGAGGGGAGAGGATGTGGTGGAGATGTTGGGTTGGTCAGTTTTGAATTGGGGTGGAGGGGGAGTCATTGAATGGGGTAAAGTTGGGATGGACAGTGTTGGGTTGGGACATGTTTCTGTGGGAGAGGGGAGAGGATGTGGTGGAGATGTTGGGTTGGTCAGTGTTGAATTGGGGTGGAGGGGGAGTCATTGAATGGGGTAAAGTTGGGATGGACAATGTTGGGTTGGGACATGTTTCTGTGGGAGAGGGGAGAGGATGTGGTGGAGATGTTGGGTTGGTCAGTGTTGAATTGGGGTGGAGGAGGAGTCATTGAATGGGGTAAAGTTGGGATGGACAGTGTTGGGTTGGGACATGTTTCTGTGGGAGAGGATGTGGTGGAGATGTTGGGTTGGTCAGTGTTGAATTGGGGTGGAGGGGGAGTCATTGAATGGGGTAAAGTTGGGATGGACAGTGTTGGGTTGGGACATGTTTCTGTGGGAGAGGATGTGGTGGAGATGTTGGGTTGGTCAGTGTTGAATTGGGGTGGAGGGGGAGTCATTGAATGGGGTAAAGTTGGGATGGACAGTGTTGGGTTGGGACATGTTTCTGTGGGAGAGGATGTGGTGGAGATGTTGGGTTGGTCAGTGTTAAATTGGGGTGGAGAAGGAGTCATTGAATGGGGTAAAGTTGGGATGGATAGTGTTGTGCTGAGGGTGGTTTGTATTGGAATGATATTTGGACCAGGGTGGGTTGGGCTGGCTGGGAGTAGATTGGAAGATAAGTGGGAGAATTGGAATGTTATCCTCTCCCGCACCCCCACCCTCGCACTCACCCATCTGCCACTCCCCTCCCCAGATTCCTGGGCACAAAGTGGATGATATTCCTGGCCATGGGGATCTACTCTCTCTTCGTATCCACCAACTACTGGGAGCGTTACTACACCCTGGTCCCGTCCGCCATTGCCATCGGAGCTGCGATTGTCCCACTCTGGGCAGCCATGGGGAATTACATCACCAGGTCCATCTTCACTGATTCCCGGGAGTGTGTGATGGGATGGTGTGGAGGGAGATTCACTCTGTGTCTGACCCTGGGAGTGTGTGATGGGACGATGTGGAGGGAGATTCACTCTGTGTCTGACCCCGGGAGTGTGTGATGGGACGGTGTGGAGGGAGATTCACCCTGTGTCTGACCCTGGGAGTGTGTGACGGGACAGTGTGGAGGGAGATTCACTCTGTGTCTGACCCCGGGAGTGTGTGACGGGACGGTGTGGAGGGAGATTCACTCTGTGTCTGACCCCGGGAGTGTGTGACGGGACGGTGTGGAGGGAGATTCACTCTGTGTCTGACCCCGGGAGTGTGTGATGGGACGTTGTGGAGGGAGATTCACTCTGTGTCTGACCCCGGGAGTGAGTGATGGGACGGTGAGGAGGGAGATTCACTCTGTGTCTGACCCCGGGAGTGTGTGATGGGAGATTCACTCTGTGTCTGACCCCGGGAGTGTGTGACGGGACGGTGTGGAGGGAGATTCACTCTGTGTCTGACCCCGGGAGTGTGTGATGGGACGGTGAGGAGGGAGATTCACTCTGTGTCTGACCCCGAGAGTGTGTGATGGGACGGTGTGGAGGGAGATTCACTCTGTGTCTGACCCCGGGAGTGTGTGATGGGACGGTGTGGAGGGAGATTCACTCTGTGTCTGACCCCGGGAGAGTGTGATGGGACGGTGTGGAGGGAGATTCACTCTGTGTCTGACCCCGGGAGTGTGTGATGGGACGGTGAGGAGGGAGATTCACTCTGTGTCTGACCCCGGGAGTGTGTGATGGGACGGTGCGGAGGGAGATTCACTCTGTGTCTGACCCCGGGAATGTGTGATGGGACGGTGCGGAGGGAGATTCACTCTGTGTCTGACCCCGGGAGTGTGTGATGGGACGGTGCGGAGGGAGATTCACTCTGTGTCTGACCCCGGGAGTGTGTGATGGGACGGTGCGGAGGGAGATTCACTCTGTGTCTGACCCCGGGAGTGTGTGATGGGATGGTGCGGAGGGAGATTCACTCTGTGTCTGACCCCGGGAGTGTGTGAGGGGACGGTGTGGAGGGAGATTCACTCTGTGTCTGACCCCGGGAGTGTGTGATGGGACGGTGCGAAGGGAGATTCACTCTGTGTCTGACCTTGGGAGAGTGAGTGAGTGAGTGTGTGTGTGTGTGTGTGTCTGTGTGTGTGTGTGTGTCTGGACGGTGAGGTGTGACCCCGGGAGTGTGTGTGTGTGTGTGTGTGTTGGGATGGTGAGGTGTGACCCCGGGAGTTTGTGTGTGTGTGTGTGTGTGTTGGGACGGTGAGGTGTGACCCCGGGAGTGTGTGTGTGTGTGTGTGTGTGTGTGTGTGTTGGGATGGTGAGGTGTGACCCCGGGAGTGTGTGTGTGTGTGTGTGTGTGTTGGGATGGTGAGGTGTGACCCCGGGAGTGTGTGTGTGTGTGTGTGTTGGGATGGTGAGGTGTGACCCCGGGAGTGTGTGTGTGTGTGTGTGTGTGATGGGATGGTGAGGTGTGACCCCGGGAGTGTGTGTGTGTGTGTGTTGGGATGGTGAGGTGTGACCCCGGGAGTGTGTGTGTGTGTGTGTTGGGATGGTGAGGTGTGACCCCGGGAGTGTGTGTGTGTGTGTGTGTGATGGGATGGTGAGGTGTGACCCCGGGAGTGTGTGTGATGGGATTGATGGGACGCTGAGGTGTGACCCCGGGAGTGTGTGTGTGTGTGTGTGTGTGTGTGTGTGTGTGTGTGTGTGTGTGTGTGTGTGTGTGTGTGTGTGTGTGTGTGTGTGTGTGTGTGTGTGTGTGTGTGTGTGTGTGTGTGTGTGTGATGGGATGGTGAGGTGTGACCCCGGGAGTGTGTGACAGGACATTTTTTGCTCATATCTGCAGAATGGCTCAGAAATACTACGAGTATCTGAACTACAAGGAGGAACACGTTCAGGAGCAGAAGAAACCACCCAAAGGAGTTTGTCACAAGCACATCATCACTTTCCAGTGTATCTTCTATTTCTTCTTTAACGTAAGTTTTGTTCGAAGTTCTGCGAGAGAGAGGGAGGGAGAGATGTTACCTTCTCTCCATCTCTGTCGAGAGAGAGAGAGGGAGTGATGATCCAGTTTCCCTCTCAGCCCCAGTCTCAGCCTTCTCCCCGTATCCCTTCATGCCCTGACCCATCGGGAATCTATCAACCTCTGCCTTCAATATACAAAGAAGACTTTGCCTCCATAGCCTTCTTTGGCAACAAATTCCACAGATTCACCACCCTCTGGCTAAAGAAATTTCTCCTCATTTCCGATCTAAAAGGACGCCCCTCTATTCTGAGGCTGTGTCCTCTGGTCTTAGACTCTCCATATCCACTCTTTCAACAACAGGTTTCAATGAGGTCCCCCCCACTCCCCCTCATTATTCTGAATTCCAGTGAGTACAGGCCCAGAGCCATCGAACACTCTTTGTGTGACAGACCGTTCAATCCTGGAATCATTTCCGTGAACCTCCTTTGAGGTTAACCATCTTGAGTTAGAGAGAGGGAGAGGAAATCAGCTCCCCATCACTTCCGAGTCACCCTGTGTTGGAGAGGGACAGGGGGCTCGTTCCACAGACGGACCACCCGTATCCCTCTAAACCTTTCCTATCTGTGTCCCTGTCCGAGTGTCGTTAATGTACCCGCCCCGACCACTTCCTCCGGCAGCTCCTTCCACAGATGGACCACCCGTATCCCTCTAAACCTTTCCTATCCGTGTCCCTGTCCGAGTGTCGTTAATGTACCTGCCTCGACCACTTCCTCCGGCAGCTCCTTCCACAGATGGACCACCCGTATCCCTCTAAACCTTTCCTATCCGTGTCCCTGTCCGAGTGTCGTTAATGTACCTGCCCCGACCACTTCCTCCGGCAGCTCCTTCCACAGACGGACCACCCGTATCCCTCTAAACCTTTCCTATCCGTGTCCCTGTCTGAGTGTCATTAATGACAGTTGTGATTGTAGGGGATTTTAATTTTCCACATATCGATTGGGACTCCAAAAATGTTAAAGGTCTAGATGGGTTAGAGTTTGTGAAATGTGTTCAGGAAAGTTTTCTAAATATATAGATGTACCAACTAGGGAGGATGCAATATTAGATCTCCTATTAGGAAATGAGTTAGTGCAGGTGATGGAAGTATATGTTGGGGAATACTTTGGTTCCAGTGATCATAATGTCATTAGTTTCAACTTGATCATGGATAAAGATAGATCTGGTCCTCGGGTTAAAGTTCTAAACTGGAAAAGGCCAAATTAGAAGAAATGAGAAAGGATCTAAAAGGCGTAGATTGGGACAGGTTGTTCGCTGGCAAGGATGTGATTGGTAAGTGGGAGGCCTTCAAAGGAGAAATTTTGAGAGTGCAGAGTTTGTATGTTCCTGTCGGGGTTAAAGGCAAAACGAATAAGAATAATGAACCTTGGTTCTCGAGGGATATTGGAACTCTGATAAAGAAGAAGAGAGATGTATAACAGGCAACAGGGAGGAAATAAGATACTTGAGGAGTATAAAAAGATTTAAGAAAATAAGAAAGAAATCAGGAGGGCTAAAAGAAGACATGAGGTTGCTTTGGCAGTCAGTGTGAAGGATAATCGTAAGAGCTTCTACAGGTATGTTAAGAGCAAAAGGATAGTAAGGGATAAAATTGGTCCCCTTGAAGATCAGAGTGGTCGGCTATGTATGGAACCAAAAGAAATGGGGGAGATATTAAATGGGTATTTTGCATCTGTATTTACTAGAGAAACTGGAATGGAGTCTATGGAAACAAGGCAAACTAGTAGGGAGCTCATGGAACTTATACAGATTAAAGAGGAGGAGGTGATTGCTGTCTTGAGGCAAATCAGAGTAGATAAATCCCCAGGACCTGACAGGGTATTCCCTCAGACCTTGAGGGAGACTAGTGTTGAAATTGCAGGGGCCCTGGCAAAAATATTTAAAATGTCGATATCCACGGGTCAGGGGCTGGAGGATTGGAGGATAGCTCATGTAGTTCCGTTGTTTAAAAAAGGCTCAAAAAGTAAGCCGTGAAATTATAGGCCAGTAATTTTGACATTGTTGGAAGGAATACGAAGAGATAGGATCTACAAGTATTTGGATAGACAGGGACTTATTAGAAACAGTCAGCATGGCTTTGTGCGTGGTAGGTCATGTTTAACCAATCTATTAGAGTTTTTCGAGGAAGTTACCAGGAAAGTGGATGAAGGGAAGGCAGTGGATGTTGTCTATATGGACTTCAGTAAGGCCTTTGACAAGGTCCCGCATGGGAGGTTAGTTAGGAAGATTCAGTCGCTAGGTATACATGGAGAGGTAGTAAATTAGATTAGACATTGGCTCAATGGGAGAAGCCAGAGAGTGGTAGTGGAGGATTGCTTCTCTGAGTGGAGGCCTGTGACTAGTGGTGTGCCACAGGGATCAGTGCTGGGTCCATTGTTATTTGTCATCCATATCAATGATCTGGATGATAATGTGGTAAATTGGATCAGCAAATTTGCTGATGATACAAAGATTGGAGGTGTAGTGGATAGTGAGGAAGGTTTTCAAAGCTTGCAGAGGGTTTGGACCAGTTGGAGGAATGGGCTGAAAAATGGCAGATGGAGTTTAATGCGGACAAGTGTGAGGTATTGCACTTTGGAAGGTCAAACCAAGGTAGAACCTACAAGGTAAATGGTAGGGCACTGAGGAGTGCAGTAGAACAGAGGGATCTGGGAGTACAGATACATAATTCCTTAAAAGTGGCATCACAGGTAGATAGGGTTGTAAAGAAAGCTTTTGGTACATTGGCCTTTATAAATCAAAGTATTGAGTATAAGAGTTGGAATGTAATGGTGAGGTTGTATAAGACATTGGTGAGACCGAATTTGGAGTATTTTGTGCAGTTTTGGTCACCGAATTACAAGAAGGATATTAATAAGGTTGAAAGAGTGCAGAGAAGGTTTACAAGGATGTTGCCGGGACTTGAGAAGCTGAGTTACAGAGAAAGGTTGAATAGGTTAGGACTTTATTCCCCGGAGCGTAGGAGAATGAGGGGTCATTTGATAGAGGTGTATAAAATTATGATGGGTATAGATAGAGTGAACGCAAGCAGGCCTTTTCCACTGAGGCCAGGGGAGGAAAAAAACCAGAGGTCATGGGTTAAGGGTGAAGGGGGAAAAGTTTAAAGGGAACATTGGGGGGGGGGCTTCTTCACACAGAGAGTGGTGGGAGTGTGGAATGAGCTGCCAGATGAAGTGGTGAATGTGGGCTCACTTTTGACATTTAAGAAAAATTTGGACAGGTACATGGATGAGAGGGGTTTGGAGGGATATGGGCCAGGTGCAGGTCAGTGGGACTAGGCAGAAAAATGGTTCGGCACAGCCAAGAAGGGCCAAAAGGCCTGTTTCTGTGCTGGAATGTTCTATGGTTCTAATGTACCTGTCTTGACCACTTCCTCCGGCAGCTCCTTCCACAGACAGACCACCCGTATTCCTCTAAACCTTTCCTATCCGTGTCCCTGTCCGAGTGTCGTTAATGTACCTGCCTCGACCACTTCCTCCGGCAGCTCCTTCCACAGACGGACCACCCGTATCCCTCTAAACCCTTCCTATCCGTGTCCCTGTCCGAGTGTCGTTAATGTACCTGTCGACCACTTTCTCCGGCAGCTCCTTCCACAGACGGACCACCCGTATCCCTCTAAACCTTTCCTATCCGTGTCCCTGTCCAAGTGTCGTTAATGTACCTGCCTCGACCACTTCCTCCAGCAGCTCCTTCCACAGACGGACCACCCGTATCCCTCTAAACCTTTCCTATCCGTGTCCCTGTCCAAGTGTCATTAATGTACCTGCCTCGACCACTTCCTCCGGCAGCTCCTTCCACAGACGGACCACCCGTATCCCTCTAAACCTTTCCTATCCGTGTCCCTGTCCGAGTGTTGTTAATGTACCTGCCTCGACCACTTCCTCCGGCAGCTCCTTCCACAGACGGACCACCCGTATCCCTCTAAACCCTTCCTATCCGTGTCCCTGTCCGAGTGTCGTTAATGTACCTGTCGACCACTTTCTCCGGCAGCTCCTTCCACAGACGGACCACCCGTATCCCTCTAAACCTTTCCTATCCGTGTCCCTGTCCGAGTGTCGTTAATGTACCTGCCTCGACCACTTCCTCCGGCAGCTCCTTCCACAGACGGACCACCCTCTGGGTGAAGAAGTTTCCCTGCGGGTCCCCTATGAAATCTCTTTCCCCCTCTCTTGTGCCCTCTGGTTCTTGGTTCCCTGACCCAGGGGAAAAGTGTGTGCACATTCACCCTATCTGTGCCCCTCGTGGTTTTACACACCTCTGTCAGGTCACCCCTACGCTCCAGGGAATAAAGTCCCAACCTGCCCGATCTCTCTCTGTAACTCAGTCCCTCGAGTCCCGACGACATCCTCGTAAATCTCTCTCCGCACTCTTTCCAGCTCGATGGCATCTTTCCCACAGCAGGGCGAACAAAACCGAACACAGTACTACAAGTGCAGCCTCACCGACGTCTCGTACAACTGTGACGCGATCTCCCGACTCCTGTACTCGATGCCCTGGCTGATGAAGGCCAGCGTGACAAACACCTTCCTCACTGTCCTATCTACCTGTGACTCCCATTTCAGAGAACTGTGTCCCTCTACCCCAAGGTCCCTCTGTCCTACAACACTCCCCAGGGTCCCCGTCTACCTGTGACTCCACTTTCAGAGAACTGTGTCCCTGTACCCCGAGGTCCCTCTGATCTACAACACTCCCCAGGGTCCCCGTCTACCTGTGACTCCACTTTCAGAGAACTGTGTCCCTCTACCCCGAGGTCCCTCTGATCTACAACACTCCCCAGGGTCCCCGTCTACCTGTGACTCCACTTTCAGAGAACTGTGTCCCTCTACCCCGAGGTCCCTCTGTCCTACAACACTCCCCAGGGTCCCCGTCTACCTGTGACTCTAGTTTCAGAGAACTGTGTCCCTCTACCCCGAGGTCCCTCTGTCCTACAACACTCCCCAGGGTCCCCGTCTACCTGTGACTCCACTTTCAGAGAACTGTGTCCCTCTACCCCGAGGTCCCTCTGTCCTACAACACTCCCCAGGGTCCCCGTCTACCTGTGACTCCACTTTCAGAGAACTGTGTCCCTCTACCCCGAGGTCCCTCTGATCTACAACACTCCCCAGGGTCCCCGTCTACCTGTGACTCCACTTTCAGAGAACTGTGTCCCTGTACCCCGAGGTCCCTCTGATCTACAACACTCCCCAGGGTCCCCGTCTACCTGTGACTCCACTTTCAGAGAACTGTGTCCCTGTACCCCGAGGTCCCTCTGATCTACAACACTCCCCAGGGTCCCCGTCTACCTGTGACTCCAGTTTCAGAGAACTGTGTCCCTGTACCCCGAGGTCCCTCTGATCTACAACACCCCCCATGGTTCCCGTCTACCTGTGACTCCAGTTTCAGAGAACTGTGTCCCTGTACCCCGAGGTCCCTCTGATCTACAACACCCCCCATGGTTCCCGTCTACCTGTGACTCCAGTTTCAGAGAACTGTGTCCCTCTACCCCGAGGTCCCTCTGATCTACAACACTCCCCAGGGTCCCCGTCTACCTGTGACTCCACTTTCAGAGAACTGTGTCCCTGTACCCTGAGGTCCCTCTGATCTACAACACCCCCCATGGTTCCCGTCTACCTGTGACTCCACTTTCAGAGAACTGTGTCCCTGTACCCCGAGGTCCCTCTGATCTACAACACCCCCCATGGTTCCCGTCTACCTGTGACTCCACTTTCAGAGAACTGTGTCCCTCTACCCCGAGGTCCCTCTGATCTACAACACTCCCCAGGGTCCCCGTCTACCTGTGACTCCACTTTCAGAGAACTGTGTCCCTGTACCCTGAGGTCCCTCTGATCTACAACACCCCCCATGGTTCCCGTCTACCTGTGACTCCACTTTCAGAGAACTGTGTCCCTGTACCCCGAGGTCCCTCTGATCTACAACACCCCCCATGGTTCCCGTCTACCTGTGACTCCACTTTCAGAGAACTGTGTCCCTCTACCCCGAGGTCCCTCTGATCTACAACACTCCCCAGGGTCCCCGTCTACCTGTGACTCCACTTTCAGAGAACTGTGTCCCTGTACCCTGAGGTCCCTCTGATCTACAACACCCCCCATGGTTCCCGTCTACCTGTGACTCCACTTTCAGAGAACTGTGTCCCTGTACCCCGAGGTCCCTCTGATCTACAACACCCCCCATGGTTCCCGTCTACCTGTGACTCCACTTTCAGAGAACTGTGTCCCTCTACCCCGAGGTCCCTCTGATCTACAACACTCCCCAGGGTCCCCGTCTACCTGTGACTCCACTTTCAGAGAACTGTGTCCCTGTACCCTGAGGTCCCTCTGATCTACAACACCCCCCATGGTTCCCGTCTACCTGTGACTCCACTTTCAGAGAACTGTGTCCCTGTACCCCGAGGTCCCTCTGATCTACAACACCCCCCATGGTTCCCGTCTACCTGTGACTCCACTTTCAGAGAACTGTGTCCCTCTACCCCGAGGTCCCTCTGATCTACAACACTCCCCAGGGTCCCCGTCTACCTGTGACTCCACTTTCAGAGAACTGTGTCCCTGTACCCCGAGGTCCCTCTGATCTACAACACCCCCCATGGTTCCCGTCTACCTGTGACTCCACTTTCAGAGAACTGTGTCCCTCTACCCCGAGGTCCCTCTGATCTACAACACCCCCCATGGTTCCCGTCTACCTGTGACTCCACTTTCAGAGAACTGTGTCCCTCTACCCCGAGGTCCCTCTGATCTACAACACCCCCCATGGTTCCCGTCTACCTGTGACTCCACTTTCAGAGAACTGTGTCCCTCTACCCCGAGGTCCCTCTGATCTACAACACCCCCCATGGTTCCCGTCTACCTGTGACTCCACTTTCAGAGAACTGTGTCCCTGTACCCCGAGGTCCCTCTGATCTACAACACTCCCCAGGGTCCCCGTCTACCTGTGACTCCAGTTTCAGAGAACTGTGTCCCTGTACCCCGAGGTCCCTCTGATCTACAACACTCCCCAGGGTCCCCGTCTACCTGAGACTCCACTTTCAGAGAACTGTGTCCCTGTACCCCGAGATCCCTCTGATCTACAACACTCCCCAGGATCCCCGTCTACCTGTGACTCCACTTTCAGAGAACTGTGTCCCTGTACCCCGAGGTCCCTCTGATCTACAACACTCCCCAGGGTCCCCGTCTACCTGTGACTCCAGTTTCAGAGAACTGTGTCCCTCTACCCCGAGGTCCCTCTGATCTACAACACCCCCCATGGTTCCCGTCTACCTGTGACTCCACTTTCAGAGAACTGTGTCCCTCTACCCCGAGGTCCCTCTGATCTACAACACCCCCCATGGTTCCCGTCTACCTGTGACTCCACTTTCAGAGAACTGTGTCCCTCTACCCCGAGGTCCCTCTGATCTACAACACCCCCCATGGTTCCCGTCTACCTGTGACTCCACTTTCAGAGAACTGTGTCCCTGTACCCCGAGGTCCCTCTGATCTACAACACTCCCCAGGGTCCCCGTCTACCTGTGACTCCAGTTTCAGAGAACTGTGTCCCTGTACCCCGAGGTCCCTCTGATCTACAACACTCCCCAGGGTCCCCGTCTACCTGAGACTCCACTTTCAGAGAACTGTGTCCCTGTACCCCGAGATCCCTCTGATCTACAACACTCCCCAGGATCCCCGTCTACCTGTGACTCCACTTTCAGAGAACTGTGTCCCTGTACCCCGAGGTCCCTCTGATCTACAACACTCCCCAGGGTCCCCGTCTACCTGTGACTCCAGTTTCAGAGAACTGTGTCCCCGTACCCCGAGGTCCCTCTGATCTACAACACTCCCCAGGGTCCCCGTCTACCTGTGACTCCAGTTTCAGAGAACTGTGTCCCTCTACCCCGAGGTCCCTCTGATCAACAACACTCCCCAGGGTCCCCGTCTACCTGTGACTCCACTTTCAGAGAACTGTGTCCCTGTACCCCGAGGTCCCTCTGATCAACAACACTCCCCAGGGTCCCCGTCTACCTGTGACTCCACTTTCAGAGAACTGTGTCCCTGTACCCCGAGGTCCCTCTGATCTACAACACCCCCCATGGTTCCCGTCTACCTGTGACTCCACTTTCAGAGAACTGTGTCCCTGTACCCCGAGGTCCCTCTGATCTACAACACTCCCCAGGGTCCCCGTCTACCTGTGACTCCAGTTTCAGAGAACTGTGTCCCTGTACCCCGAGGTCCCTCTGATCTACAACACTCCCCAGGGTCCCCGTCTACCTGAGACTCCACTTTCAGAGAACTGTGTCCCTGTACCCCGAGATCCCTCTGATCTACAACACTCCCCAGGATCCCCGTCTACCTGTGACTCCACTTTCAGAGAACTGTGTCCCTGTACCCCGAGGTCCCTCTGATCTACAACACTCCCCAGGGTCCCCGTCTACCTGTGACTCCAGTTTCAGAGAACTGTGTCCCTCTACCCCGAGGTCCCTCTGATCTACAACACCCCCCATGGTTCCCGTCTACCTGTGACTCCACTTTCAGAGAACTGTGTCCCTCTACCCCGAGGTCCCTCTGATCTACAACACCCCCCATGGTTCCCGTCTACCTGTGACTCCACTTTCAGAGAACTGTGTCCCTCTACCCCGAGGTCCCTCTGATCTACAACACCCCCCATGGTTCCCGTCTACCTGTGACTCCACTTTCAGAGAACTGTGTCCCTGTACCCCGAGGTCCCTCTGATCTACAACACTCCCCAGGGTCCCCGTCTACCTGTGACTCCAGTTTCAGAGAACTGTGTCCCTGTACCCCGAGGTCCCTCTGATCTACAACACTCCCCAGGGTCCCCGTCTACCTGAGACTCCACTTTCAGAGAACTGTGTCCCTGTACCCCGAGATCCCTCTGATCTACAACACTCCCCAGGATCCCCGTCTACCTGTGACTCCACTTTCAGAGAACTGTGTCCCTGTACCCCGAGGTCCCTCTGATCTACAACACTCCCCAGGGTCCCCGTCTACCTGTGACTCCAGTTTCAGAGAACTGTGTCCCCGTACCCCGAGGTCCCTCTGATCTACAACACTCCCCAGGGTCCCCGTCTACCTGTGACTCCAGTTTCAGAGAACTGTGTCCCTCTACCCCGAGGTCCCTCTGATCAACAACACTCCCCAGGGTCCCCGTCTACCTGTGACTCCACTTTCAGAGAACTGTGTCCCTGTACCCCGAGGTCCCTCTGATCAACAACACTCCCCAGGGTCCCCGTCTACCTGTGACTCCACTTTCAGAGAACTGTGTCCCTGTACACCGATGTCCCTCTGATCGACAACACTGCCCATGGTCCCCGTCTACCTGTGACTCCACTTTCAGAGAACTGTGTCCCTCTACCCCGAGGTCCCTCTTGTTGGGCTTGAAATTCTGCCCTGTGTTCGTTTAGGAAGAGAGACAACCAACACCGGAATATTACAAAACTTGGGTTTATTGCAGAATCCGTAACTGGCACAGCGAATCGACGGAGTCGCTGGAGAAGGCGCGTTCCGACTTCCCCTTACAATCTGCTCTTATTTATATCCCTTTTCCCCCCAGCACAACCCCCCGCTACACATATTTGGTAAGGCCGAACTTTGTTGTACATTTTAGGTAATATCGGGCACTTGTGTCCATCTTATTGGCCCGATGCCATTCACTCACGAGTTACCTGTTTCTTTTGTTTACTGAATCGCGTGACACTGGTAGTTTCGGTGTAGCGGGGTCCCCAGTTTCGCTTCCCCCCTCCCTTGCATTCCGGTCTCCTAATATTACGTGAGCCACTCCTGACCTGTAATGGCAGTCTTGAATTAACCCTAACATTAACCCTAACACTCTGATCTACAACACTCCTCAGGGTCCCCATCTACCTGTGACTCCTGTTTCAGAGGACTGTGTCCCTGTATCTTAAGTTGTTCTCTCACATCTCCTCGTATTCCAACTCTTCCTCATACTGTCACTGCTCCTCGTTCCCTTGCCTCTGGCCCCTGCACGCCTCTCTCACACTCCGTTCTTTGTTTCAGATGAGCTTCATCTTTGCGGAGGTGCCAACGGCGGCCTTCCTGGATAACTACCTCTGCGTAGCTGATCACACCCTCTTCAACGTGAAACACTGTGGTGAGTTAAACATCGAACATAGAAAGCTGGCATCCCATAAACTTTCTTAACTACCCTATCTACCTGTCAGGCAACTTTCTGGGATCTGTGGACATGTACCCCCAGATCCCTCTGCTCCTCCACACTAACAAGTATCCTGCCGTTTACTTTGTACTCTGCCTTGGAGTTTGTCCTTCCGAAGTGTACCACTTCACTCTTCTCCGGGTTGAACATCTGCCACTTCTCAGCCCACTTCTGCATCCTATCAATGTCTCTCTGCAATCTTCGACAATCCTCTACACTATCTACAACACCACCAACCTTTGTGTCGTCTGCAAACTTGCCAACCCACCCTTCTACCCCCGCAGCCAGGTCGTTAATAAATATCACAAAAAGTAGAGGTCCCAGAACAGATCCTTGTGGGACACCACTAGTCACAACCCTCCAATCTGAATGTACTCCCTCCACCATGACCCTCTGCCTTCTGCAGGCAAGTTTATTCTGAATCCACCTGGCCAAACTTCCCTGGATCCCATGCCTTCTGACTTTCTGAATAAGCCTACCGTGTGGAACCTTGTCAGATGCCTTACTAAAATCCATGTAGATCACATCCACTGCACTACCCTCATCTCTATGCCTGGTCACCTCCTCAAAGAACTCTATCAGGCTTGTTAGACACGATCTGCCCTTCACAAAGCCATGCTGACTGTCCCTGATCAGACCATGATTCTCTAGGTGAGAGTAAGCGTTCGGCACGGACTAGAAGGGCCGAGATGGCCTGTTTCCGTGCTGTAATTGTTATATGGTTAAATGCCCATAGATCCTGTCTCTAAGAATCTTTTCCAACAGCTTTCCCACCACTGACGTAAGGCTCACTGGTCTATAATCACCCGGACTATCCCTACTACCTTTTTTGAACAAGGGGACAACATTCACCTCCCTCCAATACTCCGGTACCATTCCCATGGACAACGAGGACATAAAGATCCTAGCCAGAGGTTCAGCAATCTCTTCCCTTGCCTCGTGGAGCAGCCTGGGGAATATTCCATCAGGCCCCGGGGACTTATCAGTCCTAATGTATTTTAACAACTCCAACACCTCCTCTCCCTTAATATCAACATGCTCCAGAACATCAACCTCACTCATATTGTCCTCACTGTCATCAAGTTCCCTCTCAGTGGTGAATACCGAAGAGAAGTATTCATTGAGAACCTCGCTCACTTCCACAGCCTCCAGGCATATGTTCCCACCTTTATTTCTAATCGGTCCTACCTTCAATCCTGTCATCCTTTTGTTCTTCACATAACTGAAGAATGCCTTGGGGTTTTCCTTTACCCTACTCACCAAGGGCTTCTCATTTTCCCTTCTTGCTCTTCTCAGCCCCTTCTTAAGCTGCTTTCTTGCTTCCCTATATTCCTCAATAGACC
The DNA here is from genome assembly GCF_048418815.1 of Hemitrygon akajei. Classification (NCBI taxonomy): domain Eukaryota; kingdom Metazoa; phylum Chordata; class Chondrichthyes; order Myliobatiformes; family Dasyatidae; genus Hemitrygon; species Hemitrygon akajei. The sequence goes on along the minus strand of NW_027332110.1, from coordinate 8,261 downwards.
CATCTGATCCTTGCTTCCTAAACCTCATGTATGCTGCCTTCTTCCACCTGACTAGATTTTCCACTTCACTTGTCATCCATAGTTCCTTCACCCTACCATTCTTTATCTTCCTCACCGGGACAAATTTATCCCTAGCATCCTGCAAAAGATCCTTAAACATCGACCACATGTTCATAGTACATTTCCCTGCAAAAACATCATCCCAATTCACACCCGCAAGTTCTAGCCTTATAGCCTCATAATTTGCCCTTCCCCAATTAAAAATTTTCCTGTCCTCTCTGATTCTATCCTTTTCCATGATAATGCTAAAGGCCAGGGAGCAGTGATCACTGTCCCCCAGATGCTCACCCACTGAGAGATCTGTGACCTGACCCGGTTCGTTACCTAATACTAGATCTAGTATGGCATTCCCCCTAGTCAGCCTGTCAACATACTGTGACAGGAATCCATCCTGGACACACTTAACAAACTCTGCCCCATCTAAACCCTTGGAACTAATCAGGTGCCAATCAATATTAGGGAAGTTAAAGTCACCCATGATAACAACCCTGTTATTTTTGCACCTTTCCAAAATCTGCCTCCCAATCTGCTCCTGGGTATCCCTGCTGTTACCAGGGGGCCTATAGAATACCCCCAGTAGAGTAACTGCTCCCTTCCTGTTCCTGACTTCCACCCATACTGACTCAAAAGAGGATCCTGTTACATTATCCACCCTTTCTGCAGCTGTAATAGTATCCCTGACCAGTAATGTCACCCATCCTCCCCTTCCACCCCCCCTATCCCTTTTAAAGCACTGAAATCCAGGAATATTGAGAATCCATTCCTGCCCTGGTGCCAGCCAAGTCTCCGTAATGGCCACTACATCATAATTCCATGTATGTATCCAAGCTCTCAGTTCATCACCTTTGTTCCTGATGCTTCATGCATTGAAGTACACACACTTTAGCCCTTCTACCTTACTACCTTTATACCCTTTATTCGGCTTCTCTTTCCTCAAAGCCTCTCTATGTGTCAGATCTGGCTTTACTCCATGCACTTCTTTCACTGCTCTATCGCTCCGGGTCCCATCCCCCTTGCAAATTAGTTTTAAACCCTCTAGTTCTTGCTAACGGGACTGGGGGTGGGCGGGGGGGAAGTCGTTCAACCATAATTCCATCAGTTATAGGAGCAGAATGAGGCCATTTGGCCCATTGAGTCTGCTCCGCCATTTCATGCCAACAGTCTCCCCGGCTCGCTGCACGCCTTGACCAATCAGCCCTTGTAATATTGACCGGTGAGGCACAGAGAATCTGTGTTTACTGACCGTTAACGTGGGTTCACACTCGAACCTGACCCTCCATGGAGAGGAAAGGTATTACCCAGGGAAGGAGTCTACGCTGGCCTGGCATTCCTCGTGCTCCCGATCTCCACGTTGCTCCTTATCCGCGATGGCTGGTCTCTGGCTGCTGGAGTTATCGCCCCTGAGTCGTATACACGGTTCCTCATCAAATGCACCATTGGATCTCCACCCCACTGGCTCAAGTCACCTGGTCATTGTAGAGGGCTACAGCCAACATTACTTCACCCCAGCCTTGTGTATTTGTGTCTGTACAACCTGACCGGCCCAAACCAGTTAAATGAGGCAGCCCAGACAGTCTGATGAGATAAAAGTGCAAAATGCTGGCAGAACTCAGCAGGCCAGACAGCATCTATGGGAGGAGGTAGTGACGACGTTTCGGGCTGAAACCCTTCATCAGGAGTGAAGTAACATGGGATGGTCGGGGGGGGGGGGGGGGTGGGGTAAGAAGTGGGGGGAGGGATGAAGTTGAGAGCTGGGAAGTGATAGGCTGGAGGGAAATGGGCTAGGGGGAAGGTGGAGAATTATGGAAAATAAAAGAGAAAGAACGGTAGGGCTGGGGGGAGATTATAGTGAGGGGGGAAAAGAGAGAGAAAGAGAAACAGACTAAAATTATAGATAGGGATGGGGTAAGGGGGGGGGCAGGGGTATCAACGGAGGTCTGTGAGTTGGATGTTCATGCGGCAGGTAGGAGGCTACCTAGGCAGGAGATAAGGTATTGCTCCATCGACCTGCGTGTGGCCTCATCTTGACGGTAGAGGAGGACATGGACAGACATGTTGGAGTGGGAGTGGTCTGTGGAATTGAAGTGTGTGGCCACAGGGAGATCCCGCCATCGCTGGAGGACTGAGCACTCTATCTGTGTCCTCAAGTCCTAGACTCCCCCACTACAGGAAACATCCTCTCCACATCCACTCTATCTGTATCCTCTGGTCCGAGACTCCCCCACTACAGGAAACATCCTCTCCACACCCACTCTATCTGTGTCCTCTGGTCCTAGACTCCCCCACTATAGGAAACATCCTCTCCACATCCACTCTATCTGTGTCCTCTGGTCCTAGACTCCCCCACTATAGGAAACATCCTCTCCACATCAACTCTATCTGTGTCCTCTGGTCTAGACTCGCCCACTATAGGAAACATCCTCTCCACATCCACTCTATCTGTGTCCTCTGGTCCTAGACTCCCCCACTACAGGAAACATCCTCTCCACTGCCACTCTATCTGTGTCCTCTGTCCTAGACTCCCCCACTGTAGGAAACATCCTCTCCACATCCACTCTATCTGTGTCCTCTGGTCCTAGACTCCCCCACTATAGGAAATATCCTCTCCACATCCACTCTATCTGTGTCCTCTGGTCCTAGACTCCCCACTACAGGAAACATCCTCTCCACATCCACTCTATCTGTGTCCTCTGGTCCTAGACTCCCCCACTATAGGAAACATCCTCTCCACTCAACTCTATCTGTGTCCTCTGGTCCTAGACTCGCCCACTATAGGAAACATCCTCTCCACATCCACTCTATCTGTGTCCTCTGGTCCTAGACTCCCCACTACAGGAAACATCCTCTCCACATCCACTCTATCTGTGTCTCTGGTCCTAGACTCCCCCACTGTAGGAAACATCCTCTCCACATCCACTCTATCTGTGTCCTCTGGTCCTAGACTCCCCCACTATAGGAAATATCCTCTCCACATCCACTCTATCTGTGTCCTTGGTCCTAGACTCCCCCACTATAGGAAACATCCTCTCCACACCACTCTATCTGGGTCCTCTGGTCCTAGGACTCCCCCACTATAGGAAACATCCTCTCCACATCAACTCTATCTGTGTCCTCTGTTCCTAGACTCGCCCACTATAGGAAACATCCTCTCCACATCCACTCTATCTGTGTCCCTCTGGTCCTAGACTCCCCCCACTACAGGAAACATCCTCTCCACATCCACTCTATCTGTGTCCTCTGGTCCTAGACTCCCCCACTGTAGGAAACATCCTCTCCACATCCACTCTATCTGTGTCCTCTGGTCCTAGACTCCCCACTACAGGAAACATCCTCTCCACATCCACTCTATCTGTGTCCTCTTGTCCGAGACTCCCCCACTATAGGAAAACTCCTCTCCACATCCACTCTATCTGTGTCCTCTGGTCCTAGACTCCCCCACTACAGGAAACATCCTCTCCACATCCACTCAATGCTGTCCTCTGGTCCTAGACTCCCCCACTATAGCAAACACCCTCTCCACATCCACTCTAACTGTGACCTCTGGTCCTAGACTCCCCACTATAGGAAACATCCTCTCCACATCCACTCTATCTGTGTCCTCTGGTCCTAGACACCCCCACTATAGGAAACATCCTCTCCACATCCACTCTATCTGTGTCCTCTGGTCCTAGACTCCCCCCACTATAGGAAACAATTCTCTCCACATCCACTCTATCTGTGTCTCTGGTCCTAGACTCCCCCACTATAGGAAACATCCTCTCCACATCCACTCTATCTGTGTCCTCTGGTCCTAGAGCTCCCCCACTATAGGAAACATCCTCTCCACATCCACTCTATCTGTGTCCTCTGGTCCTAGACTCCCCCACTACAGGAAACATCCTCTCCACATCCACTCTATCTGTGTCCTCTGGTCCTAGACTCCCCCACTGTAGGAAACATCCTCTCCACATCCACTCTATCTGTGTCCTCTGGTCCTAGACTCCCCACTACAGGAAACATCCTCTCCACATCCACTCTATCTGTGTCCTCTTGTCCGAGACTCCCCCACTATAGGAAACATCCTCTCCACATCCACTCTATCTGTGTCCTCTGGTCCTAGGACTCCCCCACTACAGGAAACATCCTCTCCACATCCACTCAATCTGTGACCTCTGGTCCTAGACTCCCCCACTATAGCAAACACCCTCTCCACATCCACTCTAACTGTGACCTCTGGTCCTAGACTCCCCCACTATAGGAAACATCCTCTCCACATCCACTCTATCTGTGTCCTCTGGTCCTAGACACCCCCACTATAGGAAACATCCTCTCCACATCCACTCTATCTGTGTCCTCTGGTCCTAGACTCCCCCACTATAGGAAACATTCTCTCCACTTCCACTCTATCTGTGTCCTCTGGTCCTAGACTCCCCCACTATAGGAAACATCCTCTCCACATCCACTCTATCTGTGTCCTCTGGTCCTAGACTCCCCCACTATAGGGAAACATCCTCTCACATCCACTCTATCTGTGTCCTCTGGTCCTAGACTCCCCCACTACAGGAAACATCCTCTCCACATCCACTCAATCTGTGTCCTCTGGTCCTAGACTCCCCCACTATAGCAAACACCCTCTCCACATCCACTCTAACTGTGACCTCTGGTCCTAGACTCCCCCACTATAGGAAACATCCTCTCCACATCCACTCTATCTGTGTCCTCTGGTCCTAGACACCCCCCACTATAGGAAACATCCTCTCCACATCCACTCTATCTGTGTCCTCTGGTCCTAGACTCCCCCACTATAGGAAACTTTCTCTCCACAATCCACTCTATCTGTGTCCTCTGGTCCTAGACTCCCCCACTACAGGAAACATCCTCTCCACATCCACTCTATCTGTGTCCTCTAGTCCTAGACTCCCCCACTATAGGAAACATCCTCACACTCCACTCTATCTGTGTCCCTCTGGTCCTAGACTCCCCCCACTATAGGAAACATCCTCTCCACATCCACTCTATCTGTGTCCTCTGGTCCTAGACTCCCTCACTGTAGGAAACATCCTCTCCACATCCCACTCTATCGAGGCCTTTTACCATTCGACAGGTTTCAATGAGGGACCCCCCCCCCCCCATTATTCTGAATTCCAGTGAGTAGAGTCCCCAGAGCCATCGAACGCTCCTCACATGACAAGTCTTTCAATCCTGGAATCATTCCCGTGAACCTCCTTTGAACTCTCTCCAATGGTAGCAGATCCTTTCTTAGATTGGGGGCCCAGATCTGCTGGTACACTCCAAGTGAGGCTTTGCTCTCATTCAGACACAGGGTGGAGGGGAAGGTTTGATTTTCACATCTAGATAGGTCCATGGAACGTGTGTGGTCCAGTGCAGGTCGATTGGGCTAGGGGGGAATAATGGTTCAGATGGGCTGAATGGCTCTGTGACGTGGAGAGATCAGTGTGACACACAGTACCCACTCACGATCCTCATGTTTCTCCCCCCCCCCCCCCCCCCCCCCCAGGCACAGACGCCAAGGGTACAATCGAGGGCCTGAATCGAACCGTCCTCCGAAAGCTTCCTCAGAGCATCAATCTGATCAAGATGGAGAGTGTGTTAATGGGGGTGGCCTTCCTCTCCATGCTAATGGTAAAGCTCGCCTCTCTCTCTCTGTCCATTCCTGTCCCTCTCTCTGTACAAGTGTCGTTTAAATGTCGTTGATGTACCTGCCTCGACCACTTCCTCCGGCAGCTCCTTCCACAGACTGACCACCCGTTTCCCTCTCAACCTTTCCTATCCGTGTCCCTGTCCGAGTGTCATTAATGTACCTGCCTCGACCACTTCCTCCGGCAGCTCCTTCCACAGAACGGACCACCCGTATCCCTCTAAACCTTTCCTATCCGTGTCCCTGTCCGAGTGTCATTAACGTACCTGCCTCGACCACTTCCTCCGGCAGCTCCTTCCACAGACGGACCACCCGTATCCCTCTAACCTTTCCTATCCGTGTCCCTGTCCGAGTGTCATTAACGTACCTGCCTCGACCCACTTCCTCCGGCAGCTCCTTCCACAGACGGACCACCCGTATCCCTCTAAACTTTCCTATACGTGTCCCTGTCCGAGTGTCGTTAATGTACCTGCCCTCGACCACTTCCTCCGGCAGCTCATTCCACAGACGGACCATCCTCTGACTGTGTTTGGTTGCTTTTAATCAACAAGACATCAAGTTGAAAAGTCAGAAAGCTGTGTTATAACTTTATAAACCTGGTCAGGTCACATCTGGAGTACCGCACACAGTTCTGGTCGTCCCACTGCGGGAAGGAGTTTGAGGGTTTGGAGAGGGGGCAGAAGATAGATAGATAGATAGATAGATACTTTATTCATCCCCATGGGGAAATTCAACTTTTTTTCCAATGTCCCATACACTTGTTGTAGCAAAACTAATTACATACAATACTTAACTCAGTAAAAATATGATATGCATCTAATCACTATCTCAAAAAGCATTAATAATAGCTTTAAAAAGTTCTTAAGTCCTGGCGGTAGAATTGTAAAGCCTAATGGCATTGGGGAGTATTGACCTCTTCATCCTGTCTGAGGAGCATTGCATCGATAGTAACCTGTCACTGAAACTGCTTCTCTGTCTCTGGATGGTGCTATGTAGAGGATGTTCAGAGTTATCCATAATTGACCGTAGCCTACTCAGCGCCCTTCGCTCAGCTACCGATGTTAAACTCTCCAGTACTTTGCCCACGACAGAGCCCGCCTTCCTTACCAGCTTATTAAGACGTGAGGCGTCCCTCTTCTTAATGCTTCCTCCCCAACACGCCACCACAAAGAAGAGGGGCGCTCTCCACAACTGACCTATAGAACATCTTCAGCATCTCACTACAGACATTGAATGATGCCAACCTTCTTAGGAAGTACATTCGACTCTGTGCCTTCCTGCACAAGGCATCTGTGTTGGCAGTCCAGTCAAGCTTCTCGTCTAACTGTACTCCCAGATACTTGTAGGTCTTAAACTGCTCCACACATCTCCATTAATGATCACTGGCTCCATATGAGGCCTAGATCTCCTAAAGTCCACCACCATCTCCTTGGTCTTCGGTGATATTGAGACGCAGGTAGTTTGAGTTGCACCATATCACAAAGTCCTGTATCAGTTTCCTATACTCCTCCTCTCCTGTCCCATTCCTGACACACCCCCACTATGGCCGTGTCATCAGCGAACTTCTGCAGTGGGTGTTGCCCGGTTTAGGGGGCATGTGCTCTCACGAGAGGCTGGACACTCTTGGGTTGTTTTCTCCGGAGTGAGGGGAGATCTGAGAGAGGTTTACAGGATTATGAGAGGCATAGATAGAGTGGACAGAGAGTATCTGTTTCCCAGGGTTGAAATGCCGAATACCAGAGTGGGGTTTGAGGTAATTTCAGTGGAGATGTGAGGGATGAGTTCTCTTTTAACACAGGGAGTGTTGGTTGCCTGGAGTGTGCTGCCTGGGGTGGTAACGGAGGCAGGAACATTAGTGACCTTCTTCGAGATGTTTAGAGGGGTAGATGAACGTGCGGGAATGGAAGGATATGCACATTGTGTCGCTGAAGTTTGCAGACTGACAATTGGTCAGGCACAAAGTTGTAAGCTGAAGGGACAGTCTGTTCCATTGGCTGTGGAAAGGTTGCCCCTCAGGTCCCCCTATTAAATCTCTTTCCCCCTCTCACCTGAACCTGTGCCCTCTTGTTCTTGTCTCTCCGACCCTGGGAAGAAGAAGTCGTCACATTTCATCTAGTGGTCCTTGGCCCATTTCGTCAGCGGATCGAGATCCGAGGGTAACCTTGGAGAACGTAACTTCCACCCGCCACACTCCCCGAGATTACGAACCTGTGAGCTTGGAGGACTTGGGATGACTTGTACCACAGCTTATCCTTCAGGGCCTGCCGATCGAGGCTCTTGAACTTGCAGTAATTCTGTCGTGTCTTAATTACCCCGTCTATACCCTGCATAGTTCTGGTAATTCCTCCACCAGATCTCCTCGCAATCTTCTACTTTCCAAGGAATGAAGTCCTAACCTGTTCAATCTTTCCTGATAACTCAGGACTTCCAGACCCCAGACATACCTGTCCCCTAACCCTAACCCTGACCTGAACTGCACACAATAGTCCAAATAAGCCCCACCAACATCCTGTCCCCTAACCCCTAACCCTGACCTGAACCGCACACAATAGTCCAAGTTAGG